>NC_039366.1:201125329-201166290 GCF_003573695.1 Papaver somniferum | reverse complement strand
CCCCCCCCGCCAACTTTTGTAAATAAATACGTGTCTTTGTGAATAATTATTTAAACAATCATTATTTAGTTTAACTAGTTCAGTAACACGGACCATGGTAGGGAAATCTCTCTAGATCATTTTCCAAACACGTTAAGAGCGTTCCAGAGAAATAAGGCTGACTTATCTGACTGCCATGATAACTATGGATTTACATAAAATGGAAACAAATTTAATTAATACAATAAAGATTAATTTGAAAAATGAATAGGGTCATTTACATGGATTCATTTGTTCAATACAATAATGGTTAGTTTGAAGGTCTAAGGAAACGATTATTGGGGTTTACATGAGAGATAGATTTTGGATGATTTACCGGTAAACAATGAAGGGAGCTATGCTTATACTTTGGATTTAATTTTGTGTAAGCAGGTGATCATTTGAGAAAATAACAGTAGCTCAGTGTATGATTTGTGATTAGCAATGAAAGAAGATGGCAATGGTATTAAGAGTGGAACCTAAAACCTCGTGAATGAAAATCAACAACTCTCATTTCTCAAACATAGAGTATGTAGAAGATAAGGCGCAGTTAGTGAATAATACGGAGTATAGAATTTTATTTGATATTTCACATTTTTAACTCTAAATTGGATGGTCAACACGGTCAATCAACGCCAATTCATTGACTGGGCACCAAACTCAGATATTGACAAAGTTAGGCACCAAACGCGTAAGTGTACAATTTTATAGGCACCAAACTCGAAATATCCCTTCTAATAATGAACTTCTAATCTCTTAAAAAGGTCATAGATTACCTATAATAAAACATGGAAATAAGGAGATAAGGTTTGCAACCGTTAATAACTTCTCAACGATTATGGGAACTTCTTTAAGCTAGATAATCATTGCAAAATTTAAATAAAATACCATAAACATAAATGACTCAAGGAAGTCCGCAGGCTTCGTTAGATGTCGGAACTCTATGATCAAGACCAAATCACGAAACAGAAAGACTCCCCTTTAATAGAAAATTTTCAGAAAAAATATTCCCTGCAAAAATTACATGTCTAGAGGCATGAGAGTCGAAAAAAGCTTGCATTTTGGATGCATTGACTCAAGGAAGTCCAGTGACTTCGTTAGAAGTCGAAATCCTTTTTTTAAAACCAAACTATAAACTAGATAAACTTATTTTTATAATAAAATTTTCTAAAAAATGATTGTGAAAAATAATAATACATTTAAAGGCTCTGCATGTTATCCAATTTGTATTTCTACGTATGTTGATTCCAAAAATAAAGAGGGAAGTCATCCTTTACATTCAAAATAAGGATGAAACACCAATTACTAAGCGTCCAAATTCTAAAAACTTTCCTGTATACTATGGGGAACTGAAATACAGAGGTAACATAAAAAGAATGAGGTCATTCCCACTTCGTATGAAGAAGTTATGAGCAAAATAGTCGAAAAAGAGATTACACAAACTCTTGGGGGACAAAGAGAGTTATATAAGTAGACAATATTTATAATAAGGGGTATGTTGATTTTGGTTCCTATAAAATGGCACACCTTTGCCTTTGGTACCTAACTTTGTCGGAATTTGAGTTTGGCATGGGTCCGAATCAAGCAGTTGACTTAACGGATGACTGGTGGACCGTTCACAAGCTGTGTTGGAGCACAACTTGTTGCTCGGACCCCCGCCAACTTTTGTAAATAAATACGTGTCTTTGTGAATAATTGTTTAAACAATCATTATTTAATTTAACTAGTTCACTAACACGGACCACAATAGGGAAATATCTCTAGATCATTTTCCAAACACGTTACGAGCGTTCCGGAGAAATAAGGCTGACTTACCTGACTGCCATGATAACTATGGATTTACATAAAGTGGAAACAAATTTAATTAATACAATAATTATTAATTTGAAAAATGAATAGGGTCATTTACATGGATTCATTTGTTCAATACAATAATGGTTAGTTTGAAGGTTTAAGGAAACTTTTATTGGGGTTTATATGAGAGATAGATTTTGGATGATTTACCGGTAAACAATGAAGGGAGATATGCTTATACTTTGGATTTAATTTTATGTAAACAGGTGGTCATATGAGAAAATAACAGTAGCTTAGTGTATGATTTGAGATTGGCAATGAAAGAAGATGGCAATGGTATTAAGAGTGGAATCTAAAACCTCGTGAATGAAAATCAACAACTCTCATTTGTCAAACATGGAGTATGTAGAAGATAGGGCGCAGTTAGTGAATAAAACGGAAGTTCGAATTTTATTAGACATTTCACATTTTTAACTCTAAATTGGATGGTCAACACGGTCATTCAACGCCAATTCGTTGACAGGACACCAAACTCAGATATTGACAAAGTTAGGCATCAAACGCGAAAGTGTACCATTTTATAGGCACCAAACTCAAAATATCCCTTCTAATAATGAACTTTTAATATTTTAAAAAGGTCATAGATTACCTATAATAAAACATGGAAAGAAGGAGATAAGGTTTGCAACCGTTAATAACTTCTCAACGATTATGGGATCTTCTTTAAGCTAGATAATCATTGCAAAATTTGAATAAAATACCATAAACACAAATGACTCAAGGAAGTCCGCAGGCTTCGTTAGATGTCGGAACTCTATGATCAAGACCAAATCACGAAACAGAAAGACTCCCCTTTAATAGAAAATTTTCAGAAAAAATATTCCCTGCAAAAATTACATGTCTAGAGGCATGAGAGTCGAAAAAAGCTTGCATTTTGGATGCATTGACTCAAGGAAGTCCAGTGACTTCGTTAGAAGTCGAAATCCTTTTTTTAAAACCAAACTATAAACTAGATAAACTTATTTTTATTATAAAATTTTCTAAAAAATGATTGTGAAAAATAATAATACATTTAAAGGCTTTACATGTTATCCAATTTGTATTTCTACTTATGTTGATTCCAAAAATAAAGAGGGAAGTCATCCTTTACATTCAAAATAAGGATGAAACACCAATTGCTAAGCGTCCAAATTCTAAAATTTTTCCTATATTCTATGGGGAACTGAAATACAGAGGTAACAGAAAAAGAATGAGGTCATTCCCACTTTGTATGAAGAAGTTATGAGCAAAATAGTCGAAAAAGAGATTACACAAAACCTTGGGGGACAAAGAGAGTTATATAAGTAGACAATATTTATAATAAGGGGTATCTTGAGTTTGGGGCCTATAAAATGGCACACCTTTGCCTTTGGTACCTAACTTTGTCGGAATTTGAGTTTGGCATGGGTCCCAATCAAGCAGTTGACTTTACGGATGACTGGTGGACCGTTCACAAGCTGTGTTGGAGCACAACTGGTTGCTCGCCCCCCCGCAAAATTTTGTAAATAAATACGTGTCTTTGTGAATAATTGTTTAAACAATCATTATTTAATTTAACTAGTTCACTTACACGGACCACGGTAGGGAAATATCTCCAGATCATTTTCCAAACACGTTACGAGCGTTCCGGAGAAATAAGGATGACTTATCTGACTGCAATGATAACTATGGATTTACATAAACTGGAAACAAATTTAACTAATACAATAATGATTAATTTGAAAAATGAATAGGGTCATTTACATGGATTCATTTTTTCAATACAATAATGGTTAGTTTGAAGGTTTAAGGAATAGATTATTGGGGTCTATATGAGAGATAGATTTTGGATGATTCCTTAAACCTTCAAACTATCTCTCATGTAGACCCCAATAATCTATTCCTTAAACCTTCAAACTAACCATTATTGTATTTAAAAAATGAATCCATGTAAATGACCCTATTCATTTTTCAAATTAATCATTATTGTATTAGTTAAATTTGTTTCCAGTTTATGTAAATCCATAGTTATCATTGCAGTCAGATAAGTCATCCTTATTTCTCTGGATCGCTGGTAACGTGTTTGGAAAATGATCTATAGAGATTTCCCTACCGTGGTCCGTGTTAGTGAACTAGTTAAATTAAATAATGATTGTTTAAACAATTATTCACAAAGACACGTATTTATTTACACAATTTGGTGGGGGGCTGAGCAACAAGTTGTGCTCCAACACAGCTTGTGAACGGTCCACCAGTCATCCGTTAAGTAACCTTCTTGATTGGGACCCACACCAAACTCAAATTCCGACAAAGTTAGGTACTAAAGGCAAATATGTGCCATTTTATAGGCACCAAACTCAAAATACCTCTTATTATAAATATTGTCTTCTTATATAACTCTCTTTGTCTCCCCAAGGTTTTGTGTAATCTCTTTTTCGACTATTTTGCTCATAACTTCATACGAAGTGGGAATAACCTCATTCTTTTTTTGTTACCTCTGTCTTTCAGTTCCCCACAGTATACAGGAAAATGTTTAGGATTTGGACGCTTAGCAATTGGTGTTTCAACCTTATTTTCAATGTAAAGGATGACTTCTTTATTTTTGGAATCAACATACGTAGAAATGCAATTTAGATAACATGTAGAACCTTTAAATGTATTATTTTTTTACCAAAATCATTTTTTAGAAAATTTTATAATAAAAATGAGTTTATCTAGTTTATAGTTTGGGTTTAAAAAAAGGATTTCGACTTCTAACAAAGTCACTGGACTTCCTTGAGTCAATGCATCCAAAATGCAATCTTTTTTCGACTCTCAATCCTCTAGACATGTAATTTGTGCAGGAAATATTTTTTCTGAAAATTTTCTATTAAAGGGGAGTCTTTCTGTTTCGTGATTTGGTCTTGATCATAGAGTTCCGACATATAACGAAGCCTGTAAACTTGCTTGAGTGATTTGTGTTTATGGTATTTTATTCAATTTTTGCGATGATTATCTAGCTTAAAGAAGATCCCATAATCGTTGAGAAGTTATTAACGGTTGCAAACCTTATATCCTTCTTTCCATGTTTTATTATAGGTAATGTATGACCTTTTTAAAAGATTAGAAGTTCATTATTAGAAGGGATATTTCGAGTTTGGTGCCTATAAAATAGTACACTTTCACGTTTGGTGCCTAACTTTGTCAATATCTGAGTTTGGTGCCCAGTCAACGAATTGGCATTGATTGACCGTGTTGACCATCCGATTTAGAGTTAAAAATGTGAAATGTCTAATAAAATTCTAAACTCCGTTTTATTCACTCACTGCACCCTATCTTCTACATACTCCATGTTTGAGAAATGAGAGTTGTTGATTTTCATACACGGGGTTTTAGGTTCCACTCTTAATACCATTGCCATCTTCTTTCATTGCTAATCTCAAATCATACACTGGGCTACTTTTATTTTCTCATATGACCACCTGTTTACACAAAATTGAATACAAAGTATAAGCATAGCTCCCTTCATTGTTTACTGGTAAATCATCCATAATCTATCTCTCATGTAAACCCCAATAATCTATTCCTTAAACCTTCAAACTAACCATTATTGTATTGAACAAATGATTCCATGTAAATGACCCTATTCATTTTTCAAATTAATCATTATTGTATCAGTTAAATTTGTTTCCATTTTATGTAAATCCATATTTATCATGGCAGTCAGATAAGTCAGCCTTATTTCTCTGGATCGCTCGTAACGTGTTTCGAAAATGATCTAGAGAGATTTCCCTACCGTGGTCCGTGTTAGTGAACTAGTTAAATTAAATAATGATTGTTTAAACAATTATTCGCAAAGACACGTATTTATTTACAAAAGTTGGTGGGGGCCGAGCAACAAGTTGTGCTCCAACACATCTTGTGAACGGTCCACCAGTCATCCGTTAAGTCAACTGCTTGGTTGGGACCCACACCAAACTCAAATTCCGACAAAGTTTGGTACCAAAGGAAAAGGTGTGCCATTTTATAGGCACCAAAATCAAAATACCCCTTATTATAAATATTGTCTACTTATATAACTCTCTTTGTCCCCCAAGGGTTTGTGTAATCTCTTTTTCGACTATTTTGCTCATAACTTCTTCATACGAAGTGGGAATGACTTCATTCTTTTTCTGTTACCTCTGTCTTTCAGTTCCCCACAATATACAGGAAAACTTTTAGGATTTGGACGCTTAGCAATTGGTGTTTCATTCTTATTTTCAATGTAAAGGTGACTTCCCTCTTTATTTTTGGAATCAACATACTTAGAAATGCAATTTGGATAACATATATATCCTTTAAATATATTATTTTTTACCACAATCATTTTTTAGAAAATTTTATAATAAAAATGAGTTTAGCTAGTTTATAGTTTGGTTTTAAAAAAAGGATTTCGACTTCTAACAAAGTCACTGGACTTCCTTGAGTCAATGCATCTAAAATGGAAGATTTTTTCGACTCTCAAACCTCTAGACATGTAATTTGTGCAGGAAATATTTTTTATGAAAATTTTCTATTAAAGGGGAGTCTTTCTGTTTCATGATTTGGTCTTGATCATAGAGTTCCGACATCTAACGAAGCCTGCGGACTTCCTTGAGTCATTTGTGTTTATGGTATTTTATTCAAATTTTGTGATGATTATCTAGCTTAAAGAAGATCCCATAATCGTTGAGAAGTTATTAACGGTTGCAAACCTTATATCCTTCTTTCCATGTTTTATTATAGGTAATTTATGACCTTTTTAAAAGATTAGAAGTTCATTATTAGAAGGGATATTTCGAGTTTGGTGCCTATAAAATGGTACACTTTTGCGTTTGGTGCCTAACTTTGTCAATATCTGAGTTTGGTGCCCAGTCAACAAATTGGCGTTGATTGACCATGTTGACTGATAGACGCATTTATGTGTCTAATATAGCTCAATTGTGTATATTGTTAGTGCTCGAATTTGTACTTATTTGGTTATTTTATTTATTTGTAGGTGTTTTTAGAAGAATAAGGCTTTGCGGCGAAATTGGCTGGAAATGCGGCATTTGGACCTCCGTTGATAAAGTATCAGAAACGCCCCAGAAGTGTACCGGAAGTACCCCAGGAATATCCCGGAGGAACCCCGAAAAAGTGCGGAAAAAATGTCCCAGAAGAATTGTTATACGAACCCTTGATTTTGGATAAGGGGTAACCTAATTACTAAGGGGTAACCCATTTCCAGGCAGCTGCTAAAGGGAGAACAGAACTGGCTAGGGGGCATCTCTTCTTCACGGTTTGAAACAGAAAATTGGCGGGAAGAAGAGTTTATCAACTGTTGAAATTTCGTTCAGATTTCGATTGAGTTTTGGTATGATTAACGGGCTGGAAATTTTTGGGCTTACTACATGGACTTAGAGGAAGCTAATGGAGGTAATTTGAAGGTCCAGAAGTGGCTGGATAATCCGTGAGAAGCGTATGGAGATAAAACAGTGAGACGGGAAGAGTTTGGCCCTGTTTGAATCGAATTGGGATTCCCAGCGTGGCTAGGTTGTGGATATACACTTCTAGAGTCTCTACTATATCTAACTAGGAGTTTGGGAGAAGTTGGAAACCTACAGAAGCCACGTAGGATCGACAGACGTGTAGAAAAGAAGAAAAACATAACTTGGCAGCGAAGAAAAAAAAGAGAAGATTTTCTCAAGATTCGATTACTCTTTTGTGTATAAATAGGAAGCTTAAGGTTCCTAGAAGTTTATCAAGAGGTTTGGGGTCTAAAGGAGGGCTCAGAATCCAACAGAAGCGATCGAGAGAAAATAGCAGTTCTGTTGCTGCTGCTGCGGAAGGAAGAGGAGAGCGTGAAGAACACACTCTTCAGGGAAGACTTATTTTTGAAGCAAAACAGCGACAGTTTCTGTCAACTATCGTTGTTCGCTTAGGCAACAGCCACTTCTTTTCTTCTTTTCTTTTTGTAACGGAGCAGCAGCGACTTCGCAACAGTAACTTCTGTTGCGATTTTTCTGTTGCATTGCTTACTTAATTAATCAACTTTTAGAGCTTTGAACATGTATTTTGAGCAAGTGATTAATATGAGAAGCTAAACACCTTAGCCAAGGCGACGGAGGGAGCCATTGTTTCATGAAAAGTGGTATAATTCTATTTTTTTTATTTATTGTAATATTATTTACATGATTATTTGCATAGAACTTAAAAGAATAATTGATTTTTATTGAGTTGTTGTGAGTCGTTTTGATGGATCATGCTTAGTTTAATACTTTTGATGTTTCATGCTTGGTGATTACAATTATTACTTCAAAAATCTATCATAGGCAAATATTAGAATCACTTTAAAAAGAAAACTTGCATGAATATTGACTAGAATTTATCATTCGATTGATCAATGGTGGAATCCAGAGTCTTGGTATGTTCTTATTATCTTTGAAACACTCTTATTTAGTTTTCTAAAATCCTTCACAAGTTCGAGAGAACGACAACTTTCTTTACCACTATTACAAACACATCAATTTTTGGCGCCGCCGACGCGGACTTGTTTTTTTTAGGGTTTTAGATTATTTTTTTTAGTTTTTATTTTAGTTTTTTTTGTTTATTTTTTTTATTATTATTAATTTTGTTCTCTTTTACTCGTTTATTTTTGTTTACTTTCAGACTTGGAGCGGAGCTAAGGAAAAGATAAAGTGCTGAAAAGAAAAGCGAAGCCAAGGAAGGAAAGCGAAGAAAAAAGGAGTGAAGAAGAAGTTTTGTAAATAGTTATTTGATTTTTAGAAGTTGTATTAGGGTTTCTTTATTCTTTTTTAATTTTTCTTTTCTTTTGGACATTTTTGGACATTTCTTTTGGACATTATTATTTTTAAACCCTAAGGAAGGGTTAAATTAAATACAAACTGTGTGCAGGGAAGGACGACGATTACGATATCGTCTCGGCCCCTCGGGTTCGTACATGACATATGAGTCGTGGCCCGAGTCGACTTCAGCGGTTCTTCGCCCGTCTAGTACGGGAGGTAAAATTCTAATCACCCGTGAATCCCCTGTCAGCGGGTTTACTGTCTGCCTTAAGGTGATTCATTGTTTGAGGACGAATCGGACTGTTTTTATATTCCTAGTAAAGGGCAAGGCCTGGCCCGAACAAGATAAGGGTTCGGATTTCATCACCATTACCTTCTTGCCCATTTTAGGAGAACAAAACCTAACGCGAACCCAATATTTAAAATCCGATTAGAAAGAGACCTATAGGGTATCGAGCTTGTTAGGAAAATTTTTCGAAGGATATTGGTTACCTTTTAAGCAATTTCAAAGGTCATGATGACTTCTGGGAGTTGAAACAAGCCGCCTTGTAACGCCGGTGAGGCCTTGGGTATCAAAGCTCCATTCAGCTTCCCTCGCCTCAGTTTCATCTCACATTAGCTCGGATTGATCCAGAGGGGTTGCTCAAACTGTAACGAATTCCCCTTCGAGAGATAGAAGCTAGTCTAGAAACAATCTAAGTGGAGCCATCATGCTTTTTGTTTGCTAGAAATATTAGGTTTGCTTTGGTGAAGTTGAGTCGGCCTTGTTTGTGATTGTGTAGAATTCCCTTGCAATTAAGAATGTCAAACTGGTGTAATAGAAGCCAATATAATGAGTATCGACCTGAAGTTGATTATGGACATCATCAATTTTATGACCATAATGTGAATAGTGGTTGGGAACACCAATCTTTTCAAGGTTATGGCTCGTATCATAGTGAGCCCAACTACTATCCACACGCCCACCGGTCATACGAGAAAAATTCTGCTAATGCCTCTTTAATTGAGTCGACACGTAAGTTAGCCGAGACAGCACGTAAGTTCGCTAAAATGAATAACATAGTTATGGACGAAAATAATGCAATGAGTGAACTTTCTTCACATGATTTCCTAGATTATGTCAGGAATTCATGTGAGTCGGCCCAAAAGCTTTTGTTAGAGATCCAAGAGAGGAATAGAATTGCTCAAAATGATCTTAATTTCCAATATATTGTTTTCAATAATGCCCTTGAAGTCAATAGTGAATATATGCCTAATTTAGAGGACGAGGTTAGAATAAAAAACACTACTTGTTTAGATAAGGTTCAATCATCTTCGTACGATTATGATGATGAGGATAGGAGTAATGAAGAATTTGAAACATATAGGCATAGTGATCAGGAAGCTAGTAATCCAATTGAACTTTATAGTGATTATATTATTTCTAGTTCAAATCCAAATAATTATTATGATTATTCACCTATTCAAAAGGACGAGGATTTGATTAGGGATTCCACCGTTTTAGACGATGTAGTTTGTCCTGTTGATTACGAAGCCGATAGTGGTTTAGAGGAACCGGTTTATCTTGAGACTACTGTTTTCGAGTCGAACGATTTAGAAACTGTAATCGATGATGGTTTTAAGGAACGGTTTTATCCTGAGAATGCTGTTTTAACATCGTACGATTTAGAAACAATAGTCTTAGATGAATTCGTAGAGATGAGTGAGGATGCACCGCAAGATTATAACTTAGAAGAATCAATTGCCTATTTTCAGGAATCTGATGACCTAGAAATTAGAGAGAGTGTGACTAGTCTAACTAGAGACATTGAAAACTCTAAGTTTGGGGGTGATCACCATTCATCCTGTGCCTTACCTTTAGATCTTACAGAGATCCCTCATTTAGGACTTGAAATGATTACCTCGACCATTTTACATAATAGCTGTCCCGAACCTAATGATGTCCACGAAGAAGTTAAGTCGTTAGAAACCCATCCTCTGGTAGATGTGGTTAGCCCAGGCAATAACACCCAGATTGACTTTGTTTTCCCACCAAATAGTTTTCTTCCAAATGTGGGAACGTTTGTATTTAAAATGAGTCGAATATTAAGTTCTGAGACTAAGCCTAAGTACTTTAGGTTAATAGAATCGACCCATTTTCTTAAGAATGTCCACTACTCTCACTGTGGTCAATTATGTAAGTCAAACCTGATTGACTTAGAGGATCCTCAGTTATTTAGGTTATTATTATGTGCTTCTAAGTTCTTATTTGAGTTTTTACTGACTCTAAGACCTAGTGATTCGGATCCCATCTATGAAGAGACGCAACCAATGAAAATATTTTATTTATACCCTTTCATAGAACCTAAACCTGAACCGCAATTAGCGATAGTTATCAGGAAAATAGGTAAGGGCATGCTTGTGTTATTCATTTTCTTGGTTTACTGTGGTTTCTTTTGGTCAGCTCTATTTGGTTTTAAAGACCCACAGTTATTCCGACTACTGTTATACGATTCGAGTTGAGTAATCCTTTTCTAAGTCTGGATGAAGACTTTAAACTTAGCACTTCTTGGGAGGTAACCCAATGTTCTCATGCAACCAGGTAATATCTTTCCTTAACTCTTTTGCTTCAAATGGTAACAGTTTCTCCTTGTTCATGCTTTTAATTTTATCTTTAGAACATTGAGGACAATGTTAGATTTAAGTTTGGGGGTATGGGAGAAACTTTTTAGTTGTATGATTTATAAACTCCAGAGCCTAGAAATTTATGTTTATTAAGGATTGCACTAACCAATCTAAGTGGATGGAAGCATTTTGGTTTTAGGAGTTGAGGCACCAATCTGACTAGATGGAAACATCTAGAAGAGTCTATTCATAAAAGCACAGAGCTCAGGTGTTAGAAATAACATGATAGTTTCGCCATATCTCGTTTGAGTCCTTTTCACTTATGTTTTTATTTTTTCATTTTAAACTATGTTTGTCTAAGTGATTAGGTGGGGCTCACGATTCAAGTTGTTACCATTGATAGGGTGAAATAGAGTGATTGAGTTACATATAAAAAAAAAAAAAAAAAGACTAGACCATGAGACCAATCAGAATAAATTTTAACACTTGGATAGCAATATGTGTGTGTTTTCCCTGTCTCCGTCGCCTAAACAAGCGTGGAATGCAGGACCCGTGGGAACTATCATGTAATCTGCTGACAAGAAGCATGCGCTTGGATGAAAAATATCTATTCATGCGGTTAAAAAAAAAATCGAAAAAGAACGAGAAATTGTTCTATGTAGTCAACCACTGGTTCCCTTGTATATGCCAGTTTGTTGATCTAGATTTAGGTTATCGACCACTGGTCCCCTTGTATACGCCAGTTTGTTGATATTAGTCAGACCAGTATCTCAATCCATTAGGATAGGTTCATTTGGGCAGTGGCCTTCAGACAGATATGAGAAACATTGTTCACTTAGTCAACATCAAAACCATCTATGTTTTTCTATATCCATCTCTTAATCTTTCCATGTGTTAAGTATTGACTCCGAATATGATGTCCATTGTGAAACTATCTTAGTAGAGCTCTGTCACTTATATATGAATTTTAGTATGCTTGAGTGCAAACTCGTGTACAACAATTGGAATTTCGCTTCAGGGTACTTCCTCCAATAATCAATAAGTATGCCAACCAAGGAGGTTCTTTAGTGCTTTCCAAGATTTTGCATAGATAGTTAGGGTATGGAGTAAAGATTTTGTGGGTATATCTCTGGTAAGCCCTCCCGAGACTATAACTCGGCCAATAGGGCCACCTAGGGGTTTAAAGGCTTATTGAATACGCTAAATACAATCGACGATGCCTGCGAAAGTGAGTTAGGATTTTATTTTATTTTGTAGTTTTATTTTGCTCGAGACTAGCAAATAATAAGTTTGGGGGTATTTGATAGACGCATTTATGTGTCTAATATAGCTAAATTGTATATATTGTTAGTGCTCGAATTTGTACTTATTTGGTTATTTTATTTATTTGTAGGTGTTTTTAGAAGAATAAGGCTTTGCGGCGAAATTGGCTGGAAATGCGGCATTTGGACCTTCGTTGATAAAGTACCAGAAACGCCCCAGAAGTGTACCGGAAGTACCCCAGGAATATCCCGGAGGAACCCCGAAAAAGTGCGGAAAAAATGTCCCAGAAGAATTGTTATACGGACCCTTGATTTTGGATAAGGGGTAACCTAATTACTAAGGGGTAACCCATTTCCAGGCAGCTGCTAAAGGGAGAACAGAACTGGCTAGGGGGCATCTCTTCTTCACGGTTTGAAACAGAAAATTGGCGGGAAGAAGAGTTTATCAACTGTTGAAATTTCGTTCAGATTTCGATTGAGTTTTGGTATGATTAACGGGCTGGAAATTTTTGGGCTTACTACATGGACTTAGAGGAAGCTAATGGAGGTAATTTGAAGGTCCAGAAGTGGCTGGATAATCCGTGAGAAGCGTATGGAGATAAAACAGTGAGACGGGAAGAGTTTGTCCCTGTTTGAATCGAATTGGGATTCCCTGCGTGGCTAGGTTGTGGATATACACTTCTAGAGTCTCTACTATATCTAACTAGGAGTTTGGGAGAAGTTGGAAACCTACAGAAGCCACGTAGGATCGACAGACGTGTAGAAAAGAAGAAAAACATAACTTGGCAGCGAAGAAAAAAAAGAGAAGATTTGCTCAAGATTCGATTACTCTTTTGTGTATAAATAGGAAGCTTAAGGTTCCTAGAAGTTTATCAAGAGGTTTGGGGTCTAAAGGAGGGCTCAGAATCCAACAGAAGCGATCGAGAGAAGTTAGCAGTTCTGTTGCTGCTGCTGCGGAAGGAAGAGGAGAGCGTGAAGAACACACTCTTCAGGGCAGACTTATTTTTGAAGCAAAACAGCGACAGTTTCTGTCAACTATCGTTGTTCGCTTAGGCAACAGCCACTTCTTTTCTTCTTTTCTTTTTGTAACGGAGCAGCAGCGACTTCGCAACAGTAACTTCTGTTGCGATTTTTCTGTTGCATTGCTTACTTAATTAATCAACTTTTGGAGCTTTGAACATGTATTTTGAGCAAGTGATTAATATGAGAAGCTAAACACCTTAGCCAAAGCGACGAAGGAATCCATTGTTTCATGAAAAGTGGTATAATTCTATTTTTTTTATTTATTGCAATATTATTTACATGATTATTTGCATAGAACTTAAAAGAATAATTGATTTTTATTGAGTTGTTGTGAGTCGTTTTGATGGAGCATGCTTAGTTTTAATACTTTTGATGTTTCATGCTTGGTGATTACAATTATTACTTCAAAAATCTATCATAGGCAAATATTAGAATCACTTTAAAAAGAAAACTTGCATGAATATTGACTAGAATTTATCACTCGATTGATCAATGGTGGAATCCAGAGTCTTGGTATGTTCTTATTATCTTTGAAACACTCTTATTTAATTTTCTAAAATCCTTCACAAGTTCGAGAGAACGACAACTTTCTTTACCACTATTACAAACACATCATTGACCATCCAATTTAGAGTTAAAAATGTGAAATGTGTAATAAATTCTAAACTCCGTTTTATTCACTAACTGCACCATATCTTCTACATACTCCATGTTTGAGAAATGAGAGTTGTTGATTTTCATTCACGAGGTTTTAGGTTCCACTCTTAATACCATTGCCATCTTCTTTCATTGCTAATCTCAAATCATACACTGAGCTACTGTTATTTTCTCATATGACCACCTGTTTACACAAAATTAAATCCAAAGTATAAGCATATCTCCCTTCATTGTTTACCGGTAAATCATCCAAAATCTATCTCTCATGTAAACACCAATAATCGTTTCCTTAAACCTTCAAACTAACCATTATTGTATTCAACAAATGAATCCATGTAAATGACCCTATTCATTTTTAAATTAATCATTATTGTATTAATTAAATTTGTTTCCACTTTATGTAAATTCATAGTTATCATGGCAGTCAGATAAGTCAGCCTTATTTCTCTGGATCGCTCGTAACGTGTTTGGAAAAGGATCTAGAGAGATTTCCCTACCGTGGTCCGTGTTAGTGAACTAGTTAAATTAAATAATGATTGTTTAAAAAATTATTCACAAAGACACGTATTTATTTAAAAAAGTTGGCGGGGGGCCGAGAAAAAAGTTGTGCTCCATCACAGCTTGTGAACGGTCCACCAGTCATCCGTTAAGTCAACTGCTTGGTTGGGACCCACACCAAACTCAAATTCCGACAAAGTTAGGTACCAAAGGCAAAGGTATGCCATTTTATAGGCACCAAACTCAAAATACCCCTTATTATAAATATTGTCTACTTATATAACTCTCTTTGTCCCCCAAGGTTTTGTGCAATCTCTTTTTCGACTATTTTGCTCATAACTTCTTCATACAAAGTGGGAATGACCTCATTCTTTTTCTGTTACCTCTGTCTTTCAGTTCCCCACAGTATACAGGATGACTTCCCTCTTTATTTTTGGAATCAACATACGTACAAATGTAATTTGGATAACATGTAGAGCCTTTAAATGTATTATTTTTTACCGCAATCATTTTCTAGAAAATTTTATAATAAAAATGAGTTTATCTAGTTTATAATTTGGTTTTAAAAAAAGGATTTAGACTTCTAACGAAGTCATTTGACTTCCTTGAGTCAATGCATCCAAAATGCAAGCTTTTTTCGACTCTCAAGCCTTTAGACATGTAATTTGTGCAGGAAATATTTTTTCTGAAAATTTTCTATTAAAGGTAAGTCTTTCAGTTTCATGATTTGGTCTTGATCATAGAGTCCCAACATCTAACAAAGCCTACAGACTTCCTTGAGTCATTTGTGTTTATGGTATTTTATTAAAATTTTGCAATGATTATCTAGCTTAAAGAAGATCCCATAATTGTTGAAAAGTTATTAACGGTTGCAAACCTTATCACCTTCTTTCCATGTTTTATTATAGGTAATCTATGACCTTTTTAAGAGATTAGAAGTTCATTATTAGAAGGGATATTTCGAGTTTGGTGCCTATAAAATGGTACACTTTCGCGTTTGGTGCCTAACTTTGTCAATATCTGAGTTTGGTGCCAAGTCAACTAATTGGGTTGATTGACACCGTCTTGACCATCCAATTTAGAGTTAAAAATGTTAAATGTCTAATAAAATTCTATACTCCGTTTTATTCACTAACTGCGCCTTATCTTCTACATACTCCATGTTTGACAAATGAGAGTTATTGATTTTCATTCACGAGGTTTTAGGTTCCACTCTTAATACCATTGCCATCTTATTTCATTGCTAATCTCAAATCATACACTGAGCTACTGTTATTTTCTCATATGACCACCTGTTTACACAAAATTAAATCCAAAGTATAAGCATATCTCCCTTCATTGTTTACCCGTAAATCATCCAAAATCTATCTCTCATGTAAAACCCAATAATCGTTTCCTTAAACATTCAAACTAACCATTATTATATTGAACAAATGAATCCATGTAAATGACCCTATTCATTTTTCAAATTAATCATTATTGTATTAATTAAATTTGTTTCCATTTTATGTAAATCCATAGTTATCATGGCAGTCAGATAAGTCAGCCTTATTTCTCTGGAACGCTCGTAACGTGTTAGGAAAATGATCTAGAGAGATTTTCCTACCGTGGTCCGTGTTAGTGAACTAGTTAAATTAAATAATGATTGTTTAAACAATAATTCACAAAGACACGTATTTATTTACAAAAGTTGGCGGGGGGCCGAGCAACAAGTTGTGCTCCAACACAGCTTGTGAACGGTCCACCAGTCATCTGTTAAGTCAACTGCTTGGTTGGGACCCATACCAAACTCAAATTCCGACAAAGTTAAGTACCAAAGGAAAAGGTATGCTATTTTATAGGCACCAAACTCAAAATAACCCTTATTATAAATATTGTCTACTTATATAACTCTCTTTGTCCCCAAGGTTTTGTGTAATCTCTTTTTCGACTATTTTGCTCATAACTTCTTCATATGAAGTGGGAATGACCTCATTCTTTTTCTGTTACTTCTGTCTTTCAGTTCCGCACAGTACACAGGAAAATCTTTAGGATTTGGACGCTTAGAAATTGGTGTTTCATCCTTATTTTCAATGTAAAGGATGACTTCCCTCTTTATTTTTGGAATCAACATACGTAGAAATGCAATTCGGATAACATGTAGAGCCTTTAAATGTATTAGTTTTTACCACAATCATTTTTTAGAAAATTTTATAATAAAAATGAGTTTATATAGTTTATAGTTTGGTTTTAAAAAAAGGGTTTCGACTTCTAACGAAGTCACTGGACTTCCTTAAGTCAATGCATCCAAAATGCAAGCTTTTTTCGACTCTCAAGCCTCTAGACATGTAATTTGTGTAGGAAATATTTTTTCTGAAAATTTTCTATTAATAGAGTTCCGACATCTAACGAAGCCTGCGGACTTCCTTGAGTCTTTTGTATTTATGTTATTTTATTCAAATGTTGCGATGATTATCTAGCTTAAAGAAGATCCCATAATCGTTGAGAAGTTATTAACGGTTGCAAACCTTATCTCCTTTATTCCATGTTTTATTATAGGTAATCTATGACCTTTTTAATAGATTAGAAGTTCACTATTATAAGGAATATTTCGAGTTTGGTGCCTATAAAATGGTGCACTTTCGCGTTTGATGCCTAGATTTGTCAATATCTGAGTTTGGTGCCCAGTCAACGAATTGGCGTTGATTGACACCGTGTAGACCATCCAATTTAGAGTTAAAAATGTTAAATGTCTAATAAAATTCTTAACTCCGTTTTATTCACTAACTGCGCCTTATCTTCTACATACTCCATGTTTGAGATATGAGAGTTGTTGATTTTCATTCACGAGGTTTTAGGTTCCACTCTTAATGCCATTGCCATCTTCTTTCATTGCTAATCTCAAATCATACAATGAGCTACTGTTATTTTCTCATATGACCACCTGTTTACACAAAATTAAATCCAAAGTATAAGCATAACTCCTTTAATTGTTTACCCGTAAACCATCCAAAATCTATCTCTCATGTAAACCCCAATAATCGTTTCCTTAAACATTCAAACTAACCATTATTGTATTGAACAAATGAATCCATGTAAATGACCCTATTAATTTTTCATTTAATCATTATTGTATTAATTAAATTTGTTTCCATTTTATGTAAATCCATAGTTATCATGGCAGTCAGATAAGTCAGCCTTATTTCTCTGGAACGCTCGTAACGTGTTTGGAAAATGATCTAGAGAGATTTCCCTACCGTGGTCCGTAGTGAACTAGTAAAATTAAATAATGATTGTTTAAACAATAATTCACAAAGACACGTATTTTTTACAAAAGTTGGTGGGGGCCGAGCAACAAGTTGTGCTCCAACACAGCTTGTGAACGGTCCACCAGTCATCCGTTAAGTCAACTGCTTGGTTGGGACCCACACCAAACTCAAATTCTGACAAAGTTAGGTACCAAAGGCAAAGGTGTGCCATTTTATAGGAACCAAACTCAAAATACCCCTTATTATAAATATTTTCTACTTATGTAACTCTCTTTGTCCCCCTAGGTTTTGTGTAATCTCTTTTTCGACTATTTTTCTCATAACTTCTTCATACGAAGTGGGAATGACCTCATTCTTTTTCTGTTACCCCTGTCTTTCAGTTCCCCACAGTATACAGGAAAATTTTTAGGATTTGGACCCTTAGAAATTGGTGTTTCATCCTTATTTTCAATGTAAAGGATGACTTCCCTCTTTATTTTTGGAATCAACATACGTAAAAATGCAATTTGGATAACATGTAGAGCCTTTAAATGTATTATTATTTACTACAATCATTTTTTAGAAAATTTTATAATAAAAATGAGTTTATCTAGTTTATAGTTTTGTTTTAGAAAAAGGATTTTGACTTCTAACGAAGTCACTAGACTTCCTTGAGTCAATGCATCCAAAATGCAAGCTTTTTTCGACTCTCAAGCCTCTAGACATGTAATTTGTGCAGGAAATATTTTTTCTAAAAATTTTCTATTAAATCTGTTTCATGATTTGGTGTTGATCATAGAGTTCCGATATCTAACAAAGCCTGCGGACTTCCTTGAGTCATTTGTGTTTATGGTATTTTATTCAAATTTTTCCATGATTATCTAGCTTAAAGAAGATCCCATAATCGTTGAAAAGTTATTAACGGTTGCAAACCTTATCTCCTTATTTCCATGTTTTATTATAGGTAATCTATGAACTTTTTAAAAGATTAGAAGTTCATTATTAGAAGGGATATTTCGAGTTTGGTGCCAAACTTTGTCAATATCTGAATTTGGTGCCCAGTCAACGAATTGGCGTTGATTGACCGTGTTGACCATCCAATTTAGAGTTAAAAATGTGAAATGTCTAATAAAATTCTAAACTCCCTTTTATTCACTAACCGCGCCTTATCTTCTACATACTCCATGTTTGAGAAATGAGAGTTGTTTATTTTCATTCACGAGTTTTAGGTTCCACTCTTAATACCATTGTCATCTTCTTTCATTGCTAATCTCAAATCATATACTGAGATACTGTTATTTTCTCACATGATCACCTGTTTAACAAAATTAAATCCAAAGTATAAACATAGATCCCTTCCTTGTTTATCGGTACATCATCCCAAAATCTATCTCTCAGGTAAACCCCAATAATCGTTTCCTTAAACCTTCAAACTAACCATTATTGTATTGAACAAATGAATACATGTAAATGACCCTATTCATTTTTCAAATTAATCATTATTTTATTAATTAAATTTCTTTCCATTTTATGTAAATCCATAGTTATCATGGAAGTCAGATAAGTCAGCTTTATTTCTCTGGAACGCTCGTAACGTGTTTGGAAAATGATCTAGAGAGATTTCCCTACCGTGGTCCGTGTTAGTGAACTAGTTAAATTAAATAATGATAGTTTAAACAATTATTCACAAAGACACGTATTTATTTACAAAATTTGGCGGGGGGACGAGCAACAAGTTGTGCTCCAACACAGCTTGTGAACGGTCCACCAGTCATCCGTTAAGTCAAATGTTTGATTGGGACCCATACCAAACTCAAATTCCGACAAAGTTAGGTACCAAAGGCAAAGGTGTGCCATTTTATAGGCACCAAACTCAAAATACCCCTTATTATAAATATTTTCTACTTATATAACTCTCTTTGTCCCCCAAGGTTTTGTGTAATCTCTTTTTCGACTATTTTGCTCATAGCTTGTTCATACGAAGTGGGAATGACCTCATTCTTTCTCTGTTACCTCTGTCTTTCAGTTCCCCACAGTATACATGAAATTTTTTAGGATTTGGTCGCTTAACAATTGGTGTTTCATCCTTATTTTCAATGTAAGGGATGACTTCCCTCTTTATTTTTGGAATCAACATACGTAGAAATGCAATTTGGATAACATGTAGAGCCGGCGGACTTCCTTGAGTCATTTGTGTTTATGATATTTTATTCAAATTTTGCAATGATTATCTAGATTAAAGAAGAAACTAGAATTGTTAAGAGGTTATTCACGGTTGCAAACCTTATCTCCTTCTTTACATGTTTTATTATAGGTAATCTATGACCTTTTTAAGAGATTAGAAGTTCATTATTTGAAGGGATATTTTGAGTTTGGTGCCTATAAAATTGTACACTTTTGCGTTTGGTGCCTAATTTTGTCAAAATCTGAGTTTCGTGCCCAGTCAACGAATTGACGTTGATTGAGCGTGTTGACCATCCTATTTAGAGTTAAAATTATGAAATGACTAATAAATTCTAAACTTCATTTTATTCACTAACTGCACCTTATCTTCTACATACTCCATGTTTGAGAAATGAGAGTTGTTGATTTTCATTCTCGAGGTTTTAGGTCCCACTCTTAATACCATCGCCATCTTCTTTCATTGCTAATCTCAAATCATACACTGAGCTACTGTTGTTTTCTCATATGACCATTAGTTTACACTAAATTAAATCCTAAGTATAAGCATAGCTCCCTTCAGTTTTTACCCGTAAATCATCCAAAATCTATCTCTCATGTAAACCCCAATAATCGTTTCCTTAAACCTTCAAACTAACCATTATTGTATTGAACAAATGAATCCATGTAAATGACCCTATTCATTTTTCAAATTAATCATTAGTGTATTCTTTAAATTTGTTTCCATTTTATGTAAATCCATAGTTACCATGGCAATTAGATTATGTTAGCCTTATTTCTCTGGAACGCTCGTAACGTGTTTGAAAAATGCTCTAGAGAGATTTCCCTAATGTGGTCCGTGTTAGTGAATTAGTCAAATTAAATAATTATTGTTTAAACAATTATTGACAAAGACACTTATTTATTTACAAAAGTTGGCAGGGGGCCGAGTAACAAGTTGTGCTCCAACACAGCTTGTGAACGGTCAACCAGTCATCCGTTAAGTCAACTGCTTGATTGGGATCCTCACCAAACTCAAATTTTGACAAAGTTAGGTACCAAAGGCAAAGGTGTGCAATTTTATAGGCATCAAACTCAAAATATCCCTTCGAATAATGAACTTCTAATCTCTTACAAAGGTCAAAGATTACCTATAATAAAACATGTAAAGAAGGAGATAAGGTTTGAAAACCCTGGACCCTGGATTATTTGATTTAACTAATTCACCAACACGGAACACATTAGGGAAATCTCTCTAGAGCATTTATTAAACACGTTACGAGCGTTCCAGAGAAATAAGGCTGACATAATCTGATTGCTATGATAACTATGGATTTATAGAAAATGGAAACAAATTTAATTATTACAGTAATAATTAATTTGAAAAATGAATACAGTCATTTACATGGATTCATTTTTTCAATACACTAATGGTTAGTTTGAAGGTTTAAGGAAACGATTATTGGGGTTTAAATGAGAGATAGATTTTGGATGATTTACGGGTAAAAAATGAAGGGAGCTATGCTTATACGTTGGTTTTAATTTTGTGTAAACTACTGGTCATATGAGAAAATAATAGTAGCTCAGTGTATGATTTGAGATTAGCAATGAAAGAATATGACTATGGTATTAAGAGTGGAACCTAAAACCTCGTGAATGAAAATCAACAACTCTCATTTCTCAAACATGGAGTATGTAGAAGATAAGGTGCAGTTAGTGAATAAAACGAAGTTAGAATTTTATTAGTCATTTCACAATTTTAACTCTAAATAGGATGGTTAACAATGGTCAATCAATGTCAATTCGTTGACTGGGCACCAAACTCAGATTTTGACAAAGTTAGGCACCAAACGCAAAAGTGTACAATTTTATAGGCACCAAACAAAAAATATCCGTTCAAATAATGAACTTCTAATCTCTTAAAAAGGTCATAGATTACCTATAATAAAACATGTAAAGAAGGAGATAAGGTTTTCAACCGTTAATAACTTCTCAACGATTCTAGGATCTTCTTTAAGCTAGAGAATCATTGCAAAATTTGAATAAAATATCATAAATACAAATGACTCAAGGAAGTCCGCAGGCTTCGTTAGATGTCGGAACACTATGATCAAGACCAAATCATGAAACATAAAGACTCCCCTTTAATAGAAAATGTTCAGAAAAAATATTTCCGGCACAAATTACATGTCTAGAGGCTTGAGAGTCTAAGAAACCTTGCATTTTGGGTGCATTTATTCAAGGAAGTCTTCTGACTTCGTTAGAAGTCGAAATCCTTTTTTTAAAACCAAACTATAAACTAGATAAACTCAGTTTTATTATAAAATTTTCTAAAAAATTATTGCGGTAAAAAATAATACATTTAAAGGCTCCACATGTTATGCAAATTGCATTTCTACGTATGTTGATTCCAAAAATAAATAGGGAAGTCATCCTTTACATTGAAAATAAGGATGAAACACCAATTTTTAATCATCTAAATCCTAAAAAAATTCTTGTATACTGAGGGGAACTGAAAGACAGAGGTAGTAGAAAAATAATGAGGTCATTACCACTTCGTATGAAGAAGTTATGAGCAAAATAGTCGAAAAAGAGATTACACAAAACCTTGGGGGACAAAGAGAGTTATATAAGTAGACAATATTTATAATAAGGGTTATTTTGAGTTTGGTGCCTATAAAATGGCACACCATTGCCTTTGGTACCTAACTTTGTCAGAATTTTAGTTTGGTGAGGATCCAAATCAAGCAGTTGACTTAACGGATGACTGGTTGACCGTTCACAAGCTGTGTTGGAGCACAACTTGTTGCTCGGCCCCCCACCAACTTTTGTAAATAAATACGTGTCTTTGTGAATAATTGTTTAAGCAATAATTATTTGATTTAACTAATTCACCAAGACGGACCATGGTGGACCCGGGAAAGCGTATAAAATTGAAGCGAAATGAAACGGGCCTACAGTAATACCGCAAGTGCACGGTCGTCAGTTGTAGCTCGTGCAAGTACGGGTCGATCCACAGAGACTGGGTGTGTTTGGAGTTTCTAGCTATTTTGGGCTCTAAAATTGCTATTGTTGGGCTTTGGGTACCAATGGATTTTGGTAACCAATGGGTTATGATTGTGCTTTGGGCCTTTGAATACTCTTGGAATGAATTGGGGTGTTGTCTTAATGAAATGAACTGAGCTTGGGCTCAGTTGGTTTTGTAGTGCACTAGGCTTTGGTTTTGAATTTGGGCTTGGGCTTAGTGTAGTGAACTGAGCCTTTGGTGGACTGAATTAGACTGGGCTTGTGATGTGATTTGAGCCTTGGGTTGAGCTGGGCTTTCACAGTGAACTGTGGCTGGGCCTTAACCTGAACTGTGGTCTTAGCTGAGCCAAGCTCAGTTGCAGCAGCAGCAGTGGCTTCAGCAGGGAAAGGGAGAGCAAGGCAGCAGAAGCAAAGGCAGACAGGAAAAAAAATCACACAGGGCCAAGGATGGCATTTACAATGACAATGAAGATGGTAGTGAAACAAACTAACAATGATCATGGGAAAGAAGCAAAAATCAGTGGCAATGAGGCACAAAGGCAGTTAGCCTAAGGCAAGGGAGCAGCAATGAAACAAATGGTAACAGTGGCAGTTAACAGGAAACAAAACCAAATAAACCAAGGCTGTTAGCCAAGGGCAGTGGTGTGAAGAAGACAGTGAAGTAAAAAAAAAGAAGGAAGGAAAAAAAAACAAAGCCAAGGCAATGGCTTTAGGCATTCATCTAGAGTGGGAAGAGAACCAGCTTGCTCACAGTCACTAGTGAGCACTAGTTTCTCCCCACTGCTCAATCAACTCAATGCTCTAAGGCTCTAACCTAGCATTGACACACAACAGTAAACTAATCCTAACATTTGAGAAGCTAACAGTTGACAAAACAAGAGAGCCTAGGCATACAACTAGAGTGGGAAGAGAACCAGTTTGCTCACAGTCACTAGTGAGCACTAGTTTCTCCCCACTGCTCGATCAATCCAATGCTTCAAAGGCTTTAGCCTAACATTCACACATCTAAGAATGACATGAACAACATGAGAACATTACAAGACAGAACAGAACATACACATTAAACAGGACAGGAACAGTAAGAACAGAACAGAATATGTTTTGAACAATAACAGAACTAAAACAGAACACACATGATAACAATGCTAACAGAATGGATGGAGAAACAGTGAACATACATAAATTCAGAACAAAAATTAACAGAACACAGTTCTGGACGCTGGCTATTCCAGCATATCCTCTCACACACACCCTCCAGTTCTATTTATACCCAAAACATCAAATTAGGGTTATCACCCATTTTCCCAAAATCTCAAAATAAAACAGTACAATTAGGTTTACTGTTTTTCTAATGTCATGGGTCTAATTGAGCCCATTTACCTACTCTAATCCTCTCCTGGTACGGTCCCAACATGAATTAGGGTTTCTAGAGAAACCCCCAAATTACAGAGAAATTAGGGTTAGTGATACTCACCCAAATCGAGGAAATTTCTTCCATGTAGTCTCGACCCATGCTTCCTCTGACCTTCCTGCTCTTCTCGGATGCTTCAATTTCTGTCTCTAACCTCACCTATTTCATCAACTTCTAAACTAGGGTTTTCGGGTTGAGAAGTTGATGTAATAGATGGCTAGAGAAGAAGGGGACGTGATGGTGGTATCTGCTACGGTCGGGGAAGAAGTGATGGTGGTGGAGAAGGCGAGGTAGTGACAGTTTGCAGAGACAGGGCATGGAGGTGGTGGTGGTTCTGCAACTGATTTTGGGAGAAGGGGAAGGAGCTCGACTGTTTTGGGAGAAAGGAAGTGTTTGTTTGGGTATAGAGTATCGGGTTCTACGGTGTGAAGCGGGGATAGCGCGGTTTGATGATCTGCGACAAGGAGCGATGGATGGGAAGATGGTAGGTGGATCCAACGGCGATAAGGAGGTAAGCGTGGAGCGACCGTCGGATGAAGGGATGTAGCACAACAGACGACCCAAGATGGAGATGGGCGTTGCGATGTAAAGCGGGGGCTTCGTAGTTTGATGTGCGATGATGGAGCGACCGTAGGATGCTGAGATGCTTCGATCTGACGGCTGAAATCCGAGACGGGCTTGGATAGTGGAAATGTGTTTGAGTAAGGGTTTTGGGCCTTGGGTATGCCAAGCCCATATCTTCTTTAAGGACAATTCTTCTTCTTCAAGCCCACTTCTAGCCTTTTGGTCTTGTGCACAACATTCTTCGCGGCTTCCTTGTGTAATTTCTCCCGGCTTTTCACTACTTTTCTGCTCTTTTCCGCTCTGCTATTCATTCAAACTTTATTTATTACCTAAAAATGCAAAATTAAGTAAGAAAAATATTTATTCTTGAAAACAATGAAAATACAGAATATGGGATAAAATGTAGAATTAATGCACAAAAGATGAGTTAAATGCCAACAAAAAGGGATAAATATATACAATATTTGGCACTCATCAGACCATGGTAAGGAAATATCTCTAGAGCACTTTTTAAACACGTTACGAGCGTTCCAGAGAAATAAGGCTGACATAATCTGATTGCCATGATAACTATGGATTTATAGAAAATGGAAACAAATTTAATTAATACAGTAATGATTAATTTGAAAAATGAATAGTGTCGTTTACATGGATTCTTTTGTTCAATACACTAATGGTTAGTTTCAAGGTTTAAGGAAACGATTATTGGGGTTTAAAAAAATAAGGGAGCTATGCTTATACTTTGGATTTAATTTGGTGTAAACATGTGGTCATATGAGAAAATAACATTAGCTCAGTGTATGATTTGAGATTAGAAATGAAACAAGATGGCAATGGTATTAAGAGTGGAACCTAAAACCTCGTGAATGAACATAAACAACTCTCATTTCTCAAACATGGAGTATGTAGAAGATAGGGAGCAGTTAGTGAATAAAACGGAGTTTAGAATTTTGTTAGTCATTTCACAATTTTAACTCTAAATAGGATGGGCAACACGCTCAATCAACGTCAATTTTTTGACTGGGCACCAAACTCATATTTTGACAAAGTTAGGTACCAAACGCGAAAGTGTACCATTTTATAGGCACCAAACTCAAAATATCCCTTCTAATAATGAACTTCTAATCTTTTAAAAAGGTCATAGATTACCTATAATAAAACATGGAAAGAAGGAGATAAGGTTTGCAACCGTTAATAACTTCTCAACGATTCTAGGATCTTCTTTAAGCTAGAGAATCATTGCAAAATTTGAATAAAATATCATTAAGACAAATGACTCAAGGAAGTCCGCAGGCTTTGTTAGATGTCGGAACTCTATGATCAAGACCAAATCATGAAACATAAAGACTCCCCTTTAATAGAAAATGTTCAGAAAAAATATTTCCGGCACAAATTACATGTCTAGAGGCTTGAGAGTCTAAGAAACCTTGCATTTTGGGTGCATTTATACAAGGAAGTCTTCTTACTTCGTTAGAAGTCGAAATCCTTTATTTAAAAACAAACTATAAACTAGATAAACTCAGTTTTATTATAAAATTTTCTAAAAAATTATTGCGGTAAAAAATAATACATTTAAACGCTCCACATGTTATGCAAATTGCATTTCTACGTATGTTGATTCCAAAAATAAATAGGGAAGTCATCCTTTACATTGAAAATAAGGATGAAACACCAATTTTTAATCATCTAAATCCTAAAAAAAATATTGTATACTGTGGGGAACTGAAAGACAGAGGTAACAGAAAAAGAATGAGGTCATTCCCACTTCGTATGAAGAAGTTATGAGCAAAATAGTCGAAAAAGAGATTACACAAAACCTAGGGGGACAAAGAGAGTTATATAAGTAGATAATATTTGTAATAAGGGATATTTTGAGTTTGGTGCCTATAAAATGGCACACCTTTTCATTTGGTACCTAACTTTGTCTGAATTTGAGTTTGGTGAGGATCCC
Source organism: Papaver somniferum (assembly GCF_003573695.1). Classification (NCBI taxonomy): domain Eukaryota; kingdom Viridiplantae; phylum Streptophyta; class Magnoliopsida; order Ranunculales; family Papaveraceae; genus Papaver; species Papaver somniferum. The sequence continues at coordinate 201,139,294 of NC_039366.1, read as the reverse complement.
AATCAAGCAGTTGATTTATCGGATGACTGGTTGACCGTTCACAAGCTGTGTTGGAGCACAAATTGTTGCTCGGCCCCCTGCCAACTTTTGTAAATAAATACGTGTCTTCGTCAATAATTGATTAAACAATAATTATTTAATTTAACTAATTCACTAACACGGACCACATTAGGGAAATCTCTCTAGAGCATTTTTCAAACATGTTACGAGCGTTCCAGAGAAATAAGGCTGACATAATCTGATTTTCATGGTAACTATGGATTTACAGAAAATGGAAAAAAATTTAATTAATACAATAAAGATTAATTTGAAAAATGAATAGATTCATTTACATGGAATCATTTGTTCAATACAATAATGTTTAGTTTGAAGGTTTAAGGAAACGATTATTGGGGTTTACATGAGAGATAGATTTTGGATGATTACGGTTAAAAAAATAAGGGAGATATGCTTATACTTTGGATTTAATTTTGTGTAAACAGGTGGTCATATGAGAAAGTAACATTAGCTCAGTGTATGATTTGAGATTAGCAATGAAACAAGATGGCAATGGTATTAAGAGTGGAACCTAAAACCTCGTTAATGAACATAAACAACTCTCATTTCTCTAACATGGAGTATGTAGAAGATAGGGCGCAGTTAGTGAATAAAACGGAGGTTAGAATTTTATTAGACATTTCACATTTTTAACTCTAAATTGAATGGTCAACACGGTCAATCAACGCCAATTCGTTGACTGGGCACCAAACTCAGATATTGACAAAGCTAGGCACCAAACGCGAAAGTGTACCATTTTATAGGCACCAAACTCAAAATATCCCTTCTAATAATGAACTTCTAATCTTTTAAAAAGGTCATAGATTACCTATAATAAAACATGGAAAGAAGGACATAAGGTTGTCAACCGTTAATAACTTCTCAACGATTCTAGGATCTTCTTTAAGCTAGAGAATCATTGCAAAATTTGAATAAAATATCATTAAGACAAATGACTCAAGGAAGTCCGCAGGCTTCGTTAGATGTCGGAACTCTATGATCAAGACCAAATCATGAAACATAAAGACTCTCCTTTAATAGAAAATGTTCAGAAAAAATATTTCCGACACAAATTACATGTCTAGAGGCTTGAGAGTCTAAGAAACCTTGCATTTTGGGTGCATTTATACAAGGAAGTCTTCTGACTTCGTTAGAAGTCGAAATCCTTTTTTTAAAACCAAACTATAAACTAGATAAACTCAGTTTTATTATAAAATTTTCTAAAAAATTATTGCCGTAAAAAATAATACATTTAAACGGTCCACATGTTATGCAAATTGCATTTCTACGTATGTTGATTCCAAAAATAAATAGGGAAGTCATCCTTTACATAGAAAATAAGGATGAAACACTAATTTTTAATCATCTAAATCCTAAAAAAATTCTTGTATACTGTGGGGAACTGAAAGACAGAGGTAATAGAAAAAGAATGAGGTCATTCCCATTTCGTATGAAGAAGTTATGAGCAAAATAGTCGAAAAAGAGATTACACAAAACCTAGGGGGACAAAGAGAGATATATAAGTAGAAAATATTTGTAATAAGGGATATTTTGAGTTTGTTGCCTATAAAATGGCACACCTTTGCCTTTGGTACCTAACTTTGAGTTTGGTGAGGATCCTAATCAAGCAGTTGATTTATCGGATGACTGGTTGTCCGTTCACAAGCTGTGTTGGAGCACAAATTGTTGCTCGACCCCCTGCCAACATTTGTAAATAAATACGTGTCTTCGTCAATAATTGTTTAAACAATAATTATTTAATTTAACTAATTCACTAACACGGACCACATTAGGGAAATCTCTCTAGAGCATTTTTCAAACACGTTACGAGCGTTTCAGAGAAATAAGGCTGACATAATCTGATTTCCATGGTAACTATGGATTTACGGAAAATGGAAAAAAATTTAATTAATACAATAATTATTAATTTGAAAAATGAATAGATTCATTTACATGGATTCATTTTTTCAATACTATAATGGTTAGTTTGAAGGTTTAAGGAAACGATTATTGGGGTTTACATGAGAGAGATTTTGGATGATTTACGGGTAAAAAATGAAGGGAGCTATGCTTATACTTTGGATTTAATTTTGTGAAAACTAATGGTCATATGAGAAAATAACAGTAGCTCAGTGTATGATTTGAGATTAGCAATGAAAGAAGATGGCGATGGTATTAAGAGTGGGACCTAAAACCTCGTGAAAGCAAATCAACAACTCTCATTTCTCAAACATGGAGTATGTAGAAGATAAGGTGCAGTTAGTGAATAAAATAAAGTTTAGAATTTTTTTAGTCATTTCACAATTTAACTCTAAATAGGATGGTCAACACGCTCAATCAACGTCAATTTTTTGACTAGGCACCAAACTCAGATTTTGACAAAGTTAGGCACCAAACGCAAAAATGTACAATTTTATAGGCACCAAACTCAAAATATCCCTTCAAACAATGAACTTCTAATCTCTTAAAACGGTCATAGATTAACTAAAATAAAACATGTAAAGAAGGAGATAAGGTTTGCAACCGTGAATAACCTCTTAACGATTCTAGTATCTTCTTTAAGCTAGATAATCATTGCAAAATTTGAATAAAATATCATAAACAAAAATGACTCAAGGAAGTCCACCGGTTTCGTTAGATGTCGGAACTCTATGATCAAGATGAAATCATGAACAAGAAAGACTCCCCTTTAATAAAAAATGTTTAGAAAAATATTTCCGTCACAAATTACATGTCTAGAGGCTTGAGAGTCGAAAAAAGCTTGTGTTTTGGATGCATTAACTCAAGGAAGTCTAGTGACTTCGTTAGAATTCAAAATCCTTTTTTTTGAAAACAACTATAAACTAGATAAACTCAATTTTATTATAAAATTTTATTAAAAATAAATGCGGTAAAAAATAATACATTTAAAGACTCTACATGTTATGCAAATTGCATTTCTACGTATGTTGATTCCAAAAATAAAGAGGGAAGTCATCCTTTACATTGAAAATAAGGATGAAACACCAATTGTTAACCGTCCAAATCCTAAAAAATTTCTTGTATACTGTGGGGAACTGAAAGACAGAGGTAGTAGAAAAATAATGAGGTCATTACCACTTCGTATGAAGAAGTTATGAGCAAAATAGTCGAAAAAGAGATTACACAAAACCTTGGGGACAAATAGAGTTATATAAGTAGAAAATATTTGTAATAAGGGATATTTATAGTTTGGTGCCTATAAAATGGCACACCTTTGCCTTTGGTACCTAACTTTGTCAGAATTTGAGTTTGGTGAGGATCCCAATCAAGCAGTTGATTTATCGAATGACTGATTGACCGTTCACAAGCTGTGTTGGAGAAAAACTTGTTGCTCGGCCCCTGCAAACTTTTGTAAATAAATACGTGTCTTTGTAAATAATTGTTTAAACAATTATTATTTAATTTAACTAATTCACCAACACCGGCCACGGTAGGGAAATCTCTCTAGAGCATTTTTCAAACACGTTACGAGCGTTCCAGAGAAATAAGGCTGACATAATCCGATTTCCATGGTAACTATGGTTTTAATGAAAATGGAAAAAAATTCAATGAATACAATAATGATTGATTTGAAAAATGAATAGAGTCATTTACAAGGATTCATTTGTTCAATACAATAATGGTTAGTTTGAAGGTTTAAGAAAATGATTATTGGGGTTTACATGAGAGAGATTTTGGATGATTTACGGGTAAACAATGAAGGGAGATATGCTTATACTTTGGATGTAATTTTTTGTAAACTAATGGTCATATAAGAAAATAATAGTAGCTCAGTATATGATTTGAGATTAGCAATGAAAGAAGATGGCGATAGTATTAAGAGTGGAACCTAAAACCTCGAGAATGAAAATCAACAACTCTCATTTCTCAAACATTGAGTATGTAGAAGATAAGGTGCAGTTAGTGAATAAAACGAAGTTTAGAATTTTGTTACTCATTTCACAATTTTATCTCTAAATAGGATGGTCAACACGCTCAATTAACGTCAATTCTTTAACTGGGCACCAAACTCAAATTTTGATAAAGTTAGGCACCAAACGCAAAAGTGTACAATTTTATAGGCACCAAACTCAAAATATCCCTTCAAACAATGAACTTCTAATCTCTTAAAAAGGTCATAGATTAACTAAAATAAAACATGGAGATAAGTTTTGCATCCGTGAATAACCTCCTAACGATTCTAGGATCTTCTTTAAGCTAGATAATCATTGCAAAATTTGAATAAAATATCATAAACACAAATGACTCAAGGAAGTCCACCGGCTTCGTTAGATGTCGGAACTCTGTGATCAAGACCAAATCATGAACAAGAAAGACTCTCCTTGCATAAAAAATGTTTATAAAAAATATTTCCGTCACAAATTACATGTCTAGAGGCTTGAGAGTCGAAAAACGCTTGCATTTTGGATGCATTGACTCAAGGAAGTCTAGTCACTTCGTTAGAATTCGAAATCCTTTATTTTGAAAACATACTATAAACTAGATAAACTCAGTTTTATTATAAAATTTTCTAAAAAATAAATTCGGTAAAAAATAATACATTTAAAGGCTCTACATGTTATCCAAATTGCATTTCTACTTATGTTGATTCCAAAAATAAAGAGGGAAGTCATCCTTTACATTGAAAATAAGGATGAAACACCAAATGCTAAGAATCAAAATCCTAAATATTTTCCTGTATACTGTGGGGAACTGAAAGACAGAGGTAACAGAAAAAGAATGAGGTCATTCCCACTTCGTATGAAGAAGTTATGAGCAAAATAGTCGAAAAAGAGATTACACAAAACCTTGGGGACAAAGAGCGTTATATAAGTAGACAATATTTATAATAAGGGGTATTTTGAGTTTGGTGCCTATAAAATGGCTCACCTTTGTCTTTGGTACCTAACTTTGTCGGAATTTGAGTTTGGTGTGGGTCCCAACCAAGAAGTTGACTTAAGGGATGACTGGTGGACCGTTCACAAGCTGTGTTGGAGCACAACTTGTTGCTCGGCCCCCCGCCAACTTTTGTAAATAAATACGTGTCTTTGTGAATAATTGTTTAAACAATCATTATTTAATTTAACTAGTTCACTAACACGGACCACGGTAGGGAAATCTCTCTAGATCATTTTCTAAACACGTTACGAGCGTTCCAGAGAAATAAGGCTGACTTATCTGACTGCCATGATAACTATGGATTTACATAAAATGGAAACAAATCTAATTAATACAATAATGATTAATTTGAAAAATGAATAGGGTCACTTAAATGGATTCATTTGTTCAATACAATAATGGTTAGTGTGTAGGTTTAAGGAAACGATTATTGGGGTTTACATGAGAGATATATTTTGGATGATATACCGGTAAACAATGAAGGGAGCTATGCTTATACTTTGGATTTAATTTTGTGTAAACAGGTGGTCATATGAGAAAATAACAGTAGCTCAGTGTATTATTTGAGATTAGCAATGAAAGAAGATGGCAATGGTATTAAGAGTGGAACCTAAAACCTCGTGAATGAAAATCAACAACTCTCATTTCTCAAACATGGAGTATGTAGAATATAAGGCGCAGTTAGTGAATAAAACGGATTTTAGAATTTTATTAGACATTTCACAATTTTAACTCTAAATAGGATGGTCACCATGCTCAATCAACGTAAATTCTTTGACTGGGCACCGAACTCAGATTTTGACAAAGTTTGGCACCAAACGCGAAAGTTTACCATTTTATAGGCACCAAACTCGAAATATCCCTTCTAATAATGAACTTCTAATATTTTAAAAAGGTCATAGATTACCTATAATAAAACATGGAAAGAAGGAGATAAGGTTTGCAACCGTTAATAACTTCTCAACGATTATGGGATCTTCATTAAGCTAGATAATCATTGCAAAATTTGAATAAAATACCATAAACAAAAATGACTCAAGGAAGTCCTCAGGCTTCGTTAGATGTCGGAACTCTATGATCAAGACCAAATCATGAAACAAAAAGACTCCCCTTTAATAGAAAATTTTCATAAAAAATATTTCCTGCACAAATTACATGTCTAGAGGCTTGAGAGTCAAAAAAAGCTTGCATTTTGTATGCATTGACTCAAGGAAGTCCAGTGACTTCGTTAGAAGTCGAAATCCTTTTTTTAAAACCAAACTATAAACTAGATAAACTCATTTTTATTATAAAATTTTTTAAAAAATGATTGTGGTAAAAAATAATACATTTAAAGGCTCTACATGTTATCCAAATTGCATTTCTACGTATGTTGATTCCAAAAATAAAGAGGGAAGTCATTCTTTACATTGAAAATAAGGATGAAACACCAATTGATAAGCGTCCAAATCCTAAAAAATTTCCTCTATATTGTGGGGTACTGAAAGACAGAGGTAACAGAAAAAGAATGAGGTCATTCCCACTTCGTATGAAGTAGTTATGAGCAAAATAGTCGAAAAAGAGATTACACAAAACCTTGGGGACAAAGAGAGTTATATAAATAGACAATATAAGGGGTATTTTGATTTTGGTGCCTATAAAATGGCTCACCTTTGCCTTTGGTACCTAACTTTTTCGGAATTTGAGTTTGGTGTGGGTCCCAACCAAGAAGTTGACTTAAGGGATGACTGGTGGACCGTTCACAAGCTGTGTTGTAGCACAACTTGTTGCTCGGCCCCCCGCCAAATTTTGTAAATAAATACGTGTCTTTGTGAATAATTGTGTAAACAATCATTATTTAATTTAACTAGTTCACTAACACGGACCACGGTAGGGAAATCTCTCTAGATCATTTTCCAAACACGTTACGAGCGTTCCTGAGAAATAACGCTTACTTATCTGACTGCCATGATAACTATGGATTTACATAAAATGGAACCAAATCTAATTAATACAATAATGATTAATTTTAAAAATGAATAGGGTCACTTACATGGATTCATTTGTTCAATACAATAACGGTTAGTTTGAAGGTTTAAGGAAACGATTATTGGGGTTTACATGAGAGATAGATTTTGGATGATTTACCAGTAAACAATGAAGGGAGCTATGCTTATACTTTGGATTTAATTTTGTGTAAACAGGTGGTCATATGAGAAAATTACAGTAGCTAAGTGTATGATTTGAGATTATCAATGAAAGAAGATGGCAATGGTATTAAGAGTGGAACCTAAAACCTCGTGAATGAACATAAACAACTCTCATTTCTCTAACATGGAGTATGTAGAAGATAGGGCGCAGTTAGTGAATAAAACGGAGTTTAGAATTTTATTAGACATTTCACATTTTTAACTCTAAATTGGATGGTAAACACGGTCAATCAACGCCAATTCGTTGACTAGGCACCAAACTCAGATATTTACAAAGTTAGGCACCAAACGCGAAAGTGTACCATTTTATAGGCACCAAACGCGAAATATCGCTTCTAATAATGAACTTCTAATATCTTAAAAAGGTCATAGATTACCTATAATAAAACATGGAAAGAAGGAGATAAGGTTTCCAACCGTTATTAACTTCTCAACAATTATGGGATCTTCTTTAAGCTAGATAATCATGGCAAAATTTGAATAAAATACCATAAACACAAATGACTCAAGGAAGTCCGCAGGCTTCGTTAGATGTCGGAACTCTATGATCAAGACCAAATCATGAAACATAAAGACTCTCCTTTAATAGAAAATGTTCAGAAAAAATATTTCCGGCACAAATTACATGTCTAGAGGCTTGAGAGTCTAAGAAACCTTGCATTTTGGGTGCATTTATACAAGGAAGTCTTCTGACTTCGTTAGATGTCAGAACTTTATGATCAAGACCAAATCATGAAACAGAAAGACTCCCCTTTCATAGAATTTTTTTAGAAAACATATTTCCTGCACAAATTACATGTCTAGAGGCTTGAGAGTCGAAAAAATCTTGCATTTTTGATTCATTGACTCAAGGAAGTCCAGTGACTTCGTTAGAAGTCGAAATCCTTTTTTTAAAACCAAACTATAAACTAGATAAACTCATTTTTATTATAAAATTTTCTAAAAAATGATTGTGGTAAAAAATAATACATTTAAAGGCTCTACATGTTATCCAAATTGCATTTCTACGTATGTTGATTCCAAAAATAAAGAGGGAAGTCATCCTTTACATTGAAAATAAGGATGAAACACCAATTGCTAAGCGTCCAAATCCTAAAAAATTTCTTGTATACTGTGGGGAACTGAAAGACAGAGGTAACAGAAAAAGAATGAGGTCATTCCCACTTCGTATGAAGAAGTTATGAGCAAAATAGTCGAAAAAGAGATTACACAAAACCTTGGGGACAAAGAGCGTTATATAAGTAGACAATATTTATAATAAGGGGTATTTTGAGTTTGGTGCCTATAAAATGGCACACCTTTGCCTTTGGTACCTAACTTTGTCGGAATTTGAGTTTGGTATAGGTCCCAATCAAGCAGTTGACTTAAAGGATGAATGGTGGACCGTTCACAAGCTGTGTTGGAGCACAACTTGTTGCTCGCCCCCCGCAAACTTTTGTAAATAAATACGTGTCTTTTTGAATAATTGTTTAAACAATCATTATTTAAATTAACTAGTTCACTAACACGGACCACGGTAGGGAAATCTCTCTAGATCATTTTCCAAACACGTTACGAGCGTTCCAGAGAAATAAGGCTGACTTATCTGACTGCCATGATAACTATGGATTTACATAAAATGGAAACAAATTTAATTAATACAATAATGATTAATTTGAATAATGAATAGGGTCATTTATATGGATTCAATTGTTCAATACAATAATGGTTAGTTTGAAGGTTTAAGGAAACGATTATTGGGGTTTACATGAGAGATAGATTTTGGATGATTTGGTCATGATTTTTAGGATTTGGACGCTTAGCAATTGGTGTTTCATCCTTATTTTCAATGTAAAGGATGACTTCCCTCTTTATTTTTGGAATCAACATACGTAGAAATGCAATTTGGATAACATGTAGAGCCTTTAAATGTATTATTTTTTACCACAATCATTTTTTAGAAAATTTTATAATATAAATGAGTTTATCTAGTTTATAGTTTGGTTTTAAAAAAAGGATTTCGACTTCTAACGAAGTCACTGGACTTCCTTGAGTCAATGCATCCAAAATGCAAGCTTTTTTCGACTCTCAAGCCTCTAGACATGTAATTTGTGCATGAAATATTTTTTCCGAAAATTTTCTATTAAAGGGGAGTCTTTCTGTTTCATGATTTGGTATTGATCATAGAGTTCCGACATCTAACAAATCCTGCGGACTTCCTTGAGTCATTTGTGTTTATGGTATTTTATTCAAATTTTGCCATGATTATCTAGCTTAAAGAAGATCCCATAATCGTTGAGAAGTTATTAACGGTTGCAAACCTTATATCCATCTTTCCATGTTTTATTATAGGTAATCTATGACCTTTTTAAAAGATTAGAAGTTCATTATTATAAGGGATATTTCGAGTTTGGTGCCTATAAAATGGTACACTTTCGCGTTTGGTGCCTAACTTTTTCAATATCCGAGTTTGGTGCCCAGTCAACGAATTGGCGTTGATTGACCGTGTTGACCACAAAATTTAGAGTTAAAAATGTGAAATGTCTAATAAAATTCTAAACTCCGTTTTATTCACTAACTGCGCCTTATCTTCTACATATTCCATGTTTGAGAAATGAGAGTTGTTGATTTTCATTCACGAGGTTTTAGGTTCCACTCTTAATACCATTGCCATCTTCTTTCATTGCTAATCTCAAATCATACACTGAGCTACTGTTATTTTCTCATATGATCACTTGTTTACAAAAAATTAAATCCAAATTATAAGCATAGCTCCTTTCATTGTTTACCGGTAAATCATCAAAAATCTATCTCTCATGTAAACCCCAATAATCGTTTCCTAAATTCTTCAAACTAACCATTATTGTATTGAACAAATGAATCCATGTAAGTGACCCTATTCATTTTTCAAATTAATCATTATTCTTTTAATTAAATTTGTTTCCAATTTATGCCATAGTTATCATGGAAGTCAGATAAGTCAGCCTTATTTCTCTGGAACGCTCGTAACGGGTTTGGAAAATGATCTAGAGAGATTTCCCTACCATGGTCCGTGTTAGTGAAATAGTTAAATTAAATAATGATTGTTTAAAAATTATTCACAAAGACACGTATTTATTTAAAAAAGTTGGCGGGTGGCCGAGCAACAAGTTGTGTTCCAACACAGCTTGTGAACGGTCCACCAGTCATCCGTTAAGTCAACTGCTTGGTTGGGACCCACACCAAACTAAAATTCCGACAAAGTTAGGTACCAAAGGCAAAGGTGTGCCATTTTATAGTCACCAAACTCAAAATACCCCTTATTATAAATATTGTCTAAGTATAACTCTCTTTGTCCCCCTAGGTTTTGTGTAATCTCTTTTTCGACTATTTTGCTCATAACTTCTTCATACGAAGTGGGAATGACCTAATTCTTTTCCTGTTACCTCTGTCTTCCAGTTTCCCACAGTATACAGGAAAATATTCAGGATTTGGACGCTTAGAATTGGTGTTTCATCCTTATTTTCAATGTAAAGGATGACTTCCCTCTTTATTTTTGGAATCAACATACGTAGAAATGCAATTTGGATAACATGTAGAGCCTTTAAATGTATTATTTTTTTACCAAAATCATTTTTTAGAAAATTTTATAATAAAAATGAGTTTATCTAGTTTATATTTTGGTTTTAAAAAAAGGATTTCGACTTCTAACGAAGTCACTGGACTTCCTTGAGTCAATGCATCCAAAATGCAAACTTTTTTCGACTCTCAAGACTCTAGACATGTAATTTGTGCAGGAAATATTTTTTCTGAAAATTTTCTATTAAAGGGGAGTTTTTCTGTTTCATGATTTGGTCTTGATCATAGAGTTCCGACATCTAACGAAGCCTGCGTACTTCCTTGAGTCATTTGTGTTTATGGTATTTTATTCAAATTTTGCAATGATTATCTAGCTTAAAGAAGATCCCATAATCGTTGAAAAGTTATTAACGGTTGCAAACCTTATATCCTTCTTTCCATGTTTTATTATAGGTAATCTATGACCTTTTTAAGAGATTAAAAGTTCATTATTAGAAGGGATATTTCGAGTTTGGTGCCTATAAAATGGTACACTTTCGCGTTTTGTGCCTAAGTTTGTCAATATATGAGTTTGGTGCCCAGTCAACGAATTGGCGTTGATTAACACCGTCTTCACCATCCAATTTAGAGTTAAAAATGTTAAAAGTCTAATAAAATTCTAAACTCCGTTTTATTCACTAACTGCGCCTTATCTTCTACATACTCCATGTTTAAGAAATGAGAGTTGTTGATTTTCATTCACGAGGTTTTAGGTTCCACTCTTAATACCATTGCCATCTTCTTTCATTGCTAATCTCATATCATACACTGAGCTACTGTTATTTTCTCATATGACCACTTGTTTACACAAAATTAAATCCAAAGTATAAGCATAGCTCCCTTCATTGTTTACTCGTAAATCATCCAAAATCTATCTCTCATGTAAACCCCAATAATCGTTTCCTTAAGCCTTCAAACTAACCATTATTGTATTGAACAAATGAATCCATGTAAATGACCCAATTCATTTTTCAAATTAATAATTATTGCATTAATTAAATTTTTTTCCATTTTATGTAAATCCATAGTTATCATGGCAGTCAGATAAGTCAGCCTTATTTCTCTGGAACGCTCCTAACGTGTTTGGAAAATGATCTAGAGAGATTTGCCTACCGAGGTCCGTGTTGGTGAACTAGTTATATTAAATAATTATTGTTCAAACAATTATTGACAAAGACACGTATTTATTTACAAAACTGGCGGGGGGTCGAGCAACAAGTTGTGCTCCAACACAGCTTGTGAACGGTCAACTTGTCATCCGTTAAGTCAACTGCTTGATTCGTTTTAGGATTACATGTCTAAATCCGTTAAGTCATCCTTTAAGTCAATTACATGTCTAAATCCGTTAAGTCAACTTGTCAACTGAAAGACAGCTTGTGTTACCACTGTCTTTCAGTTCCCCACAGTATAAAGGAAAGGTTTTAGGATTTGGACGCTTAGCAATTGGTGTTTCATCCTTATTTTCAATGTAAAGGACGACTTCCCTCTTTATTTTTGGAATCAACATACGTAGAAATGCAATTTGGATAACATGTAGAGCCTTTAAATGTATTATTTTTTACCACAATCATTTCTTAGAAAATTTTATAATAAAAATGAGTTTATCTAGTTTATAGTTTGGTTTTAAAAAAAGGATTTAGACTTCTAACGAAGTCACTGGACTTCCTTGAGTCAATGCATCCAAAATGCAAGCTTTTTTCGACTCTCAAGCCTCTAGACATGTAATTTGTGCAGGAAATATTTTTTCCGAAAATTTTCTATTAAAGGGGAGTCTTTGTGTTTCATGATTTGGTATTGATCATAGAGTTCCGACATCTAACAAAGCCTGCGGACTTCCTTGAGTCATTTGTGTTTATGGTATTTTATTCAAATTTTGCCATGATTATCTAGATTAAAGAAGATCCCATAATCGTTGAGAAGTTATTAACGGTTGCAAACCTTATCTCCATCTTTCCATGTTTTATTATAGGTAATCTATGACCTTTTTAAAAGATTACAAGTTCATTATTAGAAGGGATATTTTGAGTTTGGTGCCTATAAAATGGTACACTTTCGTGTTTGGTGCTTAACTTTGTAAATATCCGAGTTTGGTGCCCAGTCACCGAATAGGCATTGATTGACCGTGTTGACCATCAAATTTAGAGTAAAATATGTGAAATATCTAATAAAATTCTAAACTCCATTTTATTCACTCACTGCTCCCTATCTTCTACATACTCCATGTTTGAGAAATTAGAGTTGTTGATTTTCATTCACGAGGTTTTAGGTTCCACTCTTAATACCATTGACATCTTCTTTCATTGCTAATTTCAAATCATACACTGAGTGATAGACGCATTTATGTGTCTAATATAGCTCAATTGTATATATTGTTAGTGCCCGAATTTGTACTTATTATGGTATTTTATTTATTTATAGGTGTTTTTAGAAGAATAAGGCTTTGCGGCGAATTTGGCTAAAAATGCGGCATTTGGACCTCCGTTGATAAAGTACCGGACGCGCCCCAGAAGTGTACCGGAAGTACCCCAGAAATGTCCCGGAGGAACCCCGAAAAAGTGCGGAAAAAAATGTCCCAGAAGAATTGTTATACGGATCCTTGATTTTGGATAAGGGGTAACCTAATTACTAAGGGGTAACCCATTTCCAGGCAGCTGCTAAAGGGAGACCAGAGCAGGATAGGGGGCATCATCATCTTCACGTTTTAAACAAAAAATTGGCGGGAAATTATTCTTTTCTACTGTTGAAGTTTCGATCGATTTTTGAAGACTTTCCAGAGAGATTGAATACCTGAATTTGGTTGGGCTCAACTCTATATGGCCTAAGAAGATTGTTTGAAGCAACTGGATCGATTGAATTGGGCTAGAATAGCCGGAAAATGGAATTGGAGTCGAATTAGGAAACTGGTCCTGTTTGGGTTATATTTGGTTATTCAAAGAGATTTAAGGCAAGTGAATTATCAAAACAAGTTATATTCTACCTAGGGAAGAATTTGATACCATTAGGAGAGATCGAAAACGCGTGAAACAAATTTGGCAAGAGATTATTGCCGTAACTGCCAAGAAGAAAAGAAGGAAATTTCGATGAGTTTTTGGAGAGTTTAAAGGTGCATGTGATGTATAAATAGAGGGTGAATGGTTCATAGTTGGGGTGGAAGAGGTTTGAGGTCCAAAGGAGGTCTCAGAATCCAACAGGAGCGATCGAGAAAAGATTAGCAGCTCTGTTGCTGCTGCTGCGGAAGAAGGAGGAGAGCGTGAAGAACAGACTC
>NC_039366.1:201118331-201125319 GCF_003573695.1 Papaver somniferum | reverse complement strand
TTTAGTAATTTTTAGATTTTAGTATTTTTAGAAATTGTATTAGGGTTTCTTACTTTTTGTACCTTTTTCTTTTGGACTGTGGACTCTGGACTTTTGGGACATTATTTTTTTATACCCTACGGAAGGGTACCTTTAAATATCAAACTGTTTGCAGAGAAGAAGGACAATTACGATATTGTCTCTGCACCTTGGGTTCGCACACTGACACAGGAGTCAGTGGCCCGAGTCGACTACAACCGATTCATCCCCCGTCTGGAACGGGAGGTAAGAATCTGAACACTCTCGAATCCCCTGTCAGCGAGTTAATGTATTCCTTAAGGTGCATATCTGTTGAGGACTGAATACGGACTGTTTTTATATTCCTAGTAAAGTGCAAGGACTGGCCATATAAGATAAGGGCTCGGATTTCATCACCGTTCCCTTCTTGCCCGCCTTAGGAAAACAAAACGTAACGCGAACCCAAGCCTTAAAATCTGGTTAGAAAGAGACCTATAGGGTATCGAGCTTGTTAGGAAAAATTTTCGAAGGATATTGGTTACCTTTTAAGCAACTCCAAAGGTCATGATGACTTTTGGGAGTTGAAACAAGCCGCCGTGTAACGCCGGTGAGGCCTTGGGTATCAAAGCTCCATTGAGCTTCCCTCTCCTCAGTTTCATCTCACATTAGCTCGGATTAATCCAGAGGGGTTTTCTCAACTTGTAACGAATTCCCCTTCGAGAAATAGAAGCTAGTCTAGAAACAATCTAAGTGGAGCCATCATGCTTTTTGTTTGCTAGAAATCAATAGGTTTGATTTGGTCGAGTCATCCTTGTTTGTGATTGCTTAGAACTCCCTTCTGTATTCTTGTGTATGCGAGAACGTAAAAGAGACGTTTTGGGTCGATTCATTAGGGAGGAACCCAGTAATTCTAAAGATCTTGATTACCTTAATTTAGAAAGTTTTGTTCTAAAAAGGTCCGGTGTTAAACATACTGAGGAAAGAACCCCTAATATTCCGATAGCGCCAGAAATGACAAATTTGAAAGCACTGTTAAATCCGACTAGGACTACTCGTCCTTCGTGTATTAAGTTAGCTGATACTGAAGCAACTTATGAATTGAAACCTGGGACTCTATAGATGCTCCCAATCTTTTTAGGGAAAGAAAATGAAAACCCTTATTTCCATGTTAGGGATTTTGAAGAAATTTGTAGTACCCTAAGAATTAGAGGCTTAGATGATGATGCTCTGAAACTTAGGTTATTCCCATTCTCCCTGAAAGATAAAGCCAAAGCATGGCTCTATAGTTTGACTTCCGAGTCAATTGAAACATATGAACAACTTACATCTGCCTTTTACAACAAATTTTTCCCTAGGCACAAAACATCGTCGATTAGGACGCAAATCTGTACATTTGCACAAAGAGAAGGGGAATCTTTGTATAGGTATTTGTAAAGGTTCAATGATTTGGTATCCCAGTGTCCTCATCATGGGTTAGAAAAGGTTAGGTTAGTTCAGATCCTTTATGAGGGTCTAGATTATTCGACAACGACCATGGTTGAGTCTTTGTGCACTGGTGGGTTTGAAAACCAAACTGTTGATGCGGCGATGGACTTTTTGAATGAAATTGCCGATAAAACCCAGCAATGGGAAAGTAGTAGGGAGCCCCAGAAAACAACTCTTCTAAGTAGAGGAAATGTTAATAGGGTAGAAGGAGGGTATGAGTCAGATGCCAAGATTGCTGCTATAGCAAAGAGGTTAGAAGCTATAGAATTGGGTCACACTAGTGGTAGATTGGAGCCTTTTTGGGAAGGCCAGAATAATGAAGAGAAAGCCAATGCTCTCTATAATAACACTAGGTTTGATAATCGTCAAAAGTTTGACCCATATTCAGAAACCTACAATCCGGGTTGGAGAAACCATCCAAATTTTTCGTGGTCTAAGGGACAGAATCAGGGTCAGCCTAGTAATTCCAACACTCCACCAGGTTTTGGTTACACTAAGAATTCTTCAGGCCCAGAAAATAAAACAACTAGCTTAGAGGAATCTATTAAGATGTTAGCAAAAACTCAGGAGATGTTAGCACAGAGCCATGTTAGTTTTCAACAGGAAACCAAACAGAACTTTCAAACTAATGCTCAGAGCCTTGCAAAGCTAGAACTTCAAGTTGGCCAAATAGCTAAGACCTTAAGTGAGAGAGATAATGGTAGGTTCCCTTGTCAGACTAACCTTAATCCTAGGGGAGCTCATGAAATAGGTGCAAAACCTTCGAACCAGTTGAATGCTATTAGCACTCTTAGGAGTGGTAGATTAGTATACAATCAGGTAACCATGCCCGATAGTGAACATACTGTAGTTAAACCCTCAGGATCTCACCCCTCAGGACCACTAGCTGAAGGAACCGATAAAATTTCTGATGATGAAATTTTGGTCCCTGAGAGATCGGATTCTGCGCCTAGAGCCCCGTTCCCTCAGCTATTAGTACCAACAAAGAAGGAATCGAACTTTAATGACATATTGGAGGTTTTTAAGCAAGTTACCATAAACCTTACTTTATTAGATACAATTAGGCAAATTCCTGCTTATACCAAGTTCCTTAAGGATATGTGTACGCGAAAGCGAAAACTTAGCGTCCATAAGAAAGCCTTTCTAGCTAGTCATGTAAGTTCAATCATTCAGAACACCACAACTCCAAAGTACAAAGACCCAGGTTCCCCTACCATTGCTTGTACAATAGGTAAATTCCGGGTAGAAAAAGCTTTACTTGACCTAGGAGCCAGTGTGAACTTACTGCCTTACCATGTGTATTTACAGCTAGGACTTGGTGAAATAAAACCTACTCAGATGACACTTCAGTTAGCTGATAGGTCCGTTAAGATTCCTCGAGGAGTTATTGAGGATGTTCTCATTGAGGTCGACAAGTTTATTTATCCAGTAGATTTTGTTGTGCTAGACACCCAACCTGCCCCTGACCCAGAGAACCAGATACCTGTGATTTTAGGTCGCCCATTCTTAGCTACGTCTAATGTGATCATTAACTGTCGTAATGGTGTGATGAATTTGTTTTTTGGTAATATGACTATGGAAATGAACATTTTTAATGTCAGTAAGATACCTTATGAGCTAGATGACACATGTGTTGAAGATGTGAACATGATAGAAGCCTTAGTTCAGGAGTCATTACCAAACATTCTGTCTGAAGACCCATTAGAAAATTGTCTATCCTATTTTGGTTTAGATTTTGACGACGATAGAACTATTGAAGAAGTAAATGCCCTATTAGATTCTACCCCAGCGTTAGACACTAATAAGTGGAAAGCTAGGTTCGAATAATTACCAGTTTCTGAGACTACCTTAATACCTTCTTTAGAGGAGCCTCCTAAGTTGGACCTTAAACCACTACCCGAGACTATGAAGTATGTGTTTTTAGGGTCATATGAGACTTTACCTGTTATTATAGCTTCCGATTTGGATAGTGATCAGGAAAGTAGGCTAGTGAATGTACTTCAAGAGAATAAGGAAGCTTTAGGGTGGACTATAGCAGACATTAAGGGTATAAGTCCTACTGTGTGTATGCATCAGATTTATTTAGAGGAAGATTCAAAACCTTCTAGAGAGATGCAACGTCGACTGAACCCTAACATGAAAGAGGTAGTTCGAAAAGAAGTGCTTAAGTTGTTAGATGCGGGTATTATCTATCCAATTTCAGACAGTAAGTGGGTCAGCCCCGTTCAGGTTGTCCCCAAGAAATTAGGTATCACTGTAGTCCAGAATGATAATAATGAGTTAATCCCAACCCGAGTGACCACGGGATGGCGTGTCTGTATTGACTATAGGAAATTTAACAAGGTCACAAGGAAGGATCACTTTCCCCTTCCTTTTATCGACCAAATGCTAGAGAGATTAGCTGGACATAGTCATTATTGCTTCTTAGATGGCTATTCCGGGTATAATCAGATCGTTATTGCCCCAGAAGACCAAGAGAAAACCACTTTTACATGTCCCTTTGGTACCTTTGCGTATAGACGCATGCCTTTCGGGCTATGTAATGCCCCTGCAACTTTTCAGCGTTGCATGATGAGCATATTCTCTGATATGGTAGAACGGTTTTTAGAGGTCTTCATGGATGATTTTTCAGTGTTTGGTTAATCTTTCGATGAGTGATTGCATCATTTGACATTAGTGTTGACTAGGTGTAAGGAAAAGAATTTAGTGCTTAATTGGGAAAAATGCCATTTTATGGTTAAATCAGGAATTGTATTGGGGCACATTGTATCCTCTAAGGGTATAGAGGTAGACAAATCCAAAGTTGATCTTATTAAGACTCTTCAGGTTCTAAAAACCGTTAAGGATATTAGGTCATTCCTAGGGAATGCAGGATTTTATCGTCGATTCATTAAGGATTTTAGCTTAATTTCTAGACCTCTTTGCAATTTGCTTGAAAAAGATGTTAAGTTTGTTTTTGATGATGCGTGTTTAGAAGCTTTTGAGAAGCTTAAGAATTTACTCACTACTGCTCCTATAGTCCAGGGACCCAAATGGGACCTACCCTTCGAGATTATGTGTGATGCTTCAGATTATGCTATTGGTGTTGTGCTAGGTCAGCGAGAAAACAAATTACTTCATGTGATTTACTATGCTAGCAAAACTCTGAATGATGCCCAGTTGAACTATACCACTACCGAGAAGGAGCTTTTAGCCATCGTGTTTGCTCTAGACAAATTTAGATCCTATCTCTTAGGTTCTAAGATCGTAATCTATACTGATCATGCTGCTTTGAAATACCTTTTGTCTAAGAAGGATACTAAACCTAGACTGATTAGGTGGATCCTATTGTTGCAAGAATTTTCCCTAGACATTAGAGACAAAAAGGGTACAGAAAATGTAGTGGCAGATCACTTGTCTAGGCTAGTTGTTAGTTCCCATAATGACTCCCTTCCTATAAGGGATAGCTTTCCTGATGAACAATTATTCTTTGTTACCCAATCACCTTGGTATGCAAATATAGTGAATTATCTTGTTACTGGTCGAATGCCCCAACATTGGGGTAAACAAGATCGTTCTAGGTTTTTAGCCGAGGTTAAGCATTTCTTTTGGGATGATCCTTATTTGTTTAAGTATTGTCCAGACCAGATTATTAGGAGATGTATACCGGAGAGTGACCAGTCCAGTATTATTTCCTTTTGTCATGATCATGCTTGTGGGGGTCATTTTAGTGCTAAGAAGACTACTGCTAAGATATTGCAGTGTGGATTCTATTGGCCTTCATTGTTTAAAGACTCCCACAATTACTGTGTTACGTGTGAACGTTGACAGAAATTAGGAACCATTTCCCGTAGAAACATGATGCCCTTGAACCCTATTTTAATTGTTGAGGTCTTTGATGTGTGGGGTATAGATTTTATGGGTCCGTTTCCTAATTCTTGTGGTAATTTATACATCCTTGTCGCTGTAGACTATGTCTCTAAGTGGATTGAGGCGGTTGCGTGTAAAACCAATGACCATAGGGTTGTGATAGAGTTCTTGAAAGAAAATATATTTACACGTTTTGGTTCACCGCGAGCTATAATTAGTGATGGAGGGTCTCACTTTTGTAATGGACCTTTTAGGCTTTTGATGAAGAAATATGGCATTACACATAAGGTAGCTACCCCATATCATCCACAGACTAGTGGTCAGGTTGAAGTTTCCAACAGGGAGATAAAACGTATATTATAGAAAACAGTTAATCCTAATCGGAAAGACTGGTCGTCTAGGCTTATTGATGCCTTATGGGCTTACCGTACTGCGTTTAAAACCCCCATTGGAATGTCGCCTTATCGGATTGTTTATGGCAAGGCATGTCATTTACCTGTTGAGTTAGAACATAGAGCTTATTGGGCTGTTAAGCAGCTAAATTTTTCACTTGACAAGGCAGGAGCGCATAGGAAACTCCATCTCAATGAGTTGGAAGAGATTCGTAGAGATGCATACGATAGTGCGAAAGAGTATAAGAACAAAATGAAACTTCTGCATGATAGAAATATTTTAAGAAAGTCATTTTCTCCAGGTCAAAAAGTTCTTCTGTATGATACCCGTTTACATCTCTTCCCTGGGAAGTTGCGCTCTCGGTGGACGGGTCCTTTTTATTGTTCGCACTTTTTTTCCTCATGGAGCTGTTGAAATTGAGTCACCGGATGGTAGTAGTTCTTCGAAGGTTAACGGTCATAGATTGAAACCCTTTTTAGATCCCTTTCCTACAGGTGATGTTGAGGTCCCTCTGGAGGACCCTGTTTACCCTTGATTGACCATCGAGGTGATTTGTATGTAGTATATTATTTTTGTAGGTTTTTGTTTCCACTTCACCCAGGTACTCTCTATCCGACTTTTCTCTTTACTGATTCCTCATGTTATTTATACTTTTGGTACTGTTCTTTATTTAGAAACATTGAGGACAATGTTACATTTAAGTTTGGGGGTGGGGTAGAAACTTTTTGTTACTTTTTTTTATAATAAATAAACTCCAGAGCCTAGGAATTTCTGCCTATTAAGGATAGCACTAACCAATCTAAGTGGATGAAAGCATTCTGGTTTTAGGAGTTGAGGCACCAATCTGACTAGATGGAAACATCTAGAAGAGTCTATTCATAAAAGCACAGAGCTCAGGTGTTAGAAATAACATGATAGTTTCGCCATATCTCGTTTGAGTCATTTTCACTTCTGTTTTTATTTTTTTCATTTTAAACTATGTTTGTCTAAGTGATTAGGTGGGGCTCACGATTCAAGTTGTTACCATTACTAGAGTGAAATAGAGTGATTGAGTTACATAAAAAAAAGACTAGACCATGAGACCAATCGGAATAAATTTTAACACTTGGATAGCAATATGTGTGTGTTTTCCCTGTCTCCGTCGCCTAAACAAGCGTGGAATGCAGGACCCGTGGGAACTATCATGTAATCTGCTGACAAGAAGCATGCGCTTAGATAAAAAAAAATATATCTATTCATGCAAGTTATATAAAAAAAAAAAAAA
>NC_039366.1:201103689-201118321 GCF_003573695.1 Papaver somniferum | reverse complement strand
GGAGACCAGAGCAGGATAGGGGGCATCATCATCTTCACGTTTTAAACAAAAAATTGGCGGGAAATTATTCTTTTCTACTGTTGAAGTTTCGATCGATTTTTGAAGACTTTCCAGAGAGATTGAATACCTGAATTTGGTTGGGCTCAACTCTATATGGCCTAAGAAGATTGTTTGAAGCAACTGGATCGATTGAATTGGGCTAGAATAGCCGGAAAATGGAATTGGAGTCGAATTAGGAAACTGGTCCTGTTTGGGTTATATTTGGTTATTCAAAGAGATTTAAGGCAAGTGAATTATCAAAACAAGTTATATTCTACCTAGGGAAGAATTTGATACCATTAGGAGAGATCGAAAACGCGTGAAACAAATTTGGCAAGAGATTATTGCCGTAACTGCCAAGAAGAAAAGAAGGAAATTTCGATGAGTTTTTGGAGAGTTTAAAGGTGCATGTGATGTATAAATAGAGGGTGAATGGTTCATAGTTGGGGTGGAAGAGGTTTGAGGTCCAAAGGAGGTCTCAGAATCCAACAGGAGCGATCGAGAAAAGATTAGCAGCTCTGTTGCTGCTGCTGCGGAAGAAGGAGGAGAGCGTGAAGAACAGACTCTCCAGGGCAGACTTATTTTTGAACCACAACAGCGACAGTTTCTGTCGACTATCGTTGTACTCTTAGGCAACAGTTCCTGAAGTTACCGTTACTAAATCTTCTTTTGTAACGGCTCTACAGCATCTTCGCAACAGTAACTGCTGTTGCGATTTTTCTGTTGAGTTGTTTACTTCTTTTTAATCAATTTTTGAGCTATAAAACATGTATTTTGAGCAAGTGATTAATATGAGAAGCTAAACATCTTAGACAAGGCGACGGAGGAAGCCATTGTTTCATAAAAAGTGGTATAATTCTATTTTATTTATTTATTGCAATATTATTTACATGATTATTTGCATAGAACTTAAAAGATTTATTGATTTTTATTGAGTTGTTGTGAATCGTTTGATGAAACATGCTTGGTTTTGCAAACTTTTGATGTTTTATGCTTGGTGATTACAATTATTACTTCAAAAATCTATCATAGGCAAATATTAGAATCACTTTAAAAAGAAAATTTGCATGAATATTGAATAGAATTTATCTCTTGAATGATCAATGGTGGAATCTTGAGTCTTGGTATTTTCTTATTATCTTTGAAACACTCTTATTCAATTTTCTAAAGTCCTTCACAAGTTCGAGTTAGAACGATACTCTATTTACCACAATCTAGAAACACATCACTGAGCTACTGTTATTTTCTCATATGATCAACTGTTTACACAAAATTAAATCCAAAGTACAAGCATAGCTCCTTTCATTGTTAACCAGTAAATCATCCAAAATCTATCTCTCATGTAAACCCCAATAATCGTTTCCTTAAATCTTCAAACTAACCATTATTTTATTGAACAAATGAATCCATGTAAAAGACCCTATTAATTTTTCAAATTAATCATTATTGTATTAATTAGATTTGTTTCCATTTTAGGTAAATTCATAGTTATCATGGCAGTCAGATAAGTCAGCCTTATTTCTCTGGAACGCTCGTAATGTGTTTGGAAAATGATCTAGAGAGATTTCCCTACCGTGGTCCGTGTTAGGGAACTAGTTAAATTAAATAATGTTTGTTTAAACAATAATTCACAAGGACACATATTTATTTACAAAAGTTGGCGTGTGGCCGAGCAACAAGTTGTGCTCCTACACAGCTTGTGAACGGTCCACCAGTCATCCGTTAAGTCAACTGCTTGGTTGGGACCCACACCAAGCTCAAATTCCGATAAAGTTAGGTACCAAAGGCAAAGGTGTGCCATTTTATAGGCACCAAACTCAAAATACCCCTTATTATAAATATTGTCCACTTATATAACTCTCTTTGTCCCCCAAGGTTTTGTGTAATCTTTTTTTCGACTATTTTGCTCATAACTTCTTCATACGAAGTGGGAATGACCTCCTTCTTTTTCTGTTACCTCTGTCTTTCAGTTCCCCTCAGTATACAGGAAAAGGTTTAGGATTTGGACCCTTAGCAATTGGTGTTTCATTCTTATTTTCAATGTAAAGGATGACTTCCCTCTTTATTTTTGGAATCAACATACGTAGAAATGCAATTTGGATAACATGTAGAGCCTTTAAATGTATTATTTTTTACCACAACCATTTTTAGAAAATTTTATAATATAAATGAGTTTATCTAGTTTATAGTTTGGTTTTAAAAAAAGGATTTCAACTTCTAACGAAGTCAATGGACTTCCTTGAGTCAATGCATCGAAAATGCAAGCTTTTTTCGACTCTCAAGCCTCTAGACATGTAATTTATGCAGCAAATAGTTTTTATGGAAATTTTCTATTAAAGGGGAGTCTTTCTATTTCATGATTTGGTCTTGATCATAGAGTTCCGACATCTAACAAATCCTGCGGACTTCCTTGAGTCATTTGTCTTTATGGTATTTTATTCAAATTTTGCCATGATTATCTAGCTTAAAGAAGATCCCATAATCGTTGAGAAGTTATTAACGGTTGCAAACCTTATCTCCATTTTTCCATGTTTTATTATAGGTAATCTATGACCTTTTTAAAAGATTAGAAGTTCATTATTATAAGGGATATTTCGAGTTTGGTGCCTATAAAATGGTACACTTTCGCGTTTGGTGCCTAACTTTTTCAATATCCGAGTTTGGTGCCCATTCAAAGAATTGGCGTTGATTGACCGTGTTGACCATAAAATTTAGAGTTAAAAATGTGAAATGTCTAATAAAATTCTAAACTCCGTTTTATTCACTAACTGCGCCTTATCTTCTACATATTCCATGTTTGAGAAATGTGAGTTGTTGATTTTCATTCACGAGGTTTTAGGTAACACTCTTAATACCATTGCCATCTTCTTTCATTGCTAATCTCAAATCATACACTGAGCTACTGTTATTTTCTCATATGATCACTTGTTTACAAAAAATTAAATCCAAAGTATAAGCATAGCTCCTTTCATTGTTTACCGGTAAATCATCAAAAATCTATCTCTCATGTAAACCCCAATAATCGTTTCCTTAATTCTTCAAACTAACCATTATTGTATTGAACAAATGAATCCATGTAAGTGACCCTATTCATTTTTCAAATTAATCATTATTCTATTAATTAAATTTGTTTCCATTTTATGCCATAGTTATCATGGAAGTCAGATAAGTCAGCCTTATTTCTCTGGAACGCTCGTAACGGGTTTGGAAAATGATCTAGAGAGATTTCCCTACCATGGTCCGTGTTAGTGAAATAGTTAAATTATATAATGATTGTTTAAACAATTATTCACAAAGACACGTATTTATTTAAAAAAGTTGGCGGGTGGCCGAGCAACAAGTTGTGCTCCAACACAGCTTGTGAACGGTCCACCAGTCATCCGTTAAGTCAACTGCTTGGTTGGGACCCACACCAAACTAAAATTCCGACAAAGTTAGGTACCAAAGGCAAAGGTGTGCCATTTTATAGGCACCAAACTCAAAATACCCTTTATTATAAATATTGTCTAAGTATAACTCTCTTTGTCCCCCTAGGTTTTGTGTAATCTCTTTTTCGACTATTTTGCTCATAACTTCTTCATACGAAGTGGGAATGACCTAATTCTTTTCCTGTTACCTCTGTCTTCCAGTTTCCCACAGTATACAGGAAAATATTCAGGATTTGGACGCTTAGAATTGGTGTTTCATCCTTATTTTCAATGTAAAGGATGACTTCCCTCTTTATTTTTGGAATCAACATACGTAGAAATGCAATTTGGATAACATGTAGAGCCTTTAAATGTATTATTTTTTTACCAAAATCATTTTTTAGAAAATTTTATAATAAAATTGAGTTTATCTAGTTTATATTTTGGTTTAAAAAAAAGGATTTCGACTTCTAACGAAGTCACTGGACTTCCTTGAGTCAATGCATCCAAAATGCAAACTTTTTTCGACTCTCAAGACTCTAGACATGTAATTTGTGCAGGAAATATTTTTTCTGAAAATTTTCTATTGAAGGGGAGTTTTTCTGTTTCATGATTTGGTCTTGATCATAGAGTTCCGACATCTAACGAAGCCTGCGGACTTCCTTGAGTCATTTGTGTTTATGGTATTTTATTCAAATTTTGCAATGATTATCTAGCTTAAAGAAGATCCCATAATCGTTGAAAAGTTATTAACGGTTGCAAACCTTATATCCTTCTTTCCATGTTTTATTATAGGTAATCTATGACCTTTTTAAGAGATTAAAAGTTCATTATTAGAAGGGATATTTCGAGTTTGGTGCCTATATAATGGTACACTTTCGCGTTTTGTGCCTAAGTTTGTCAATATATGAGTTTGGTGCCTAGTCAACGAATTGGCGTTGATTGACACCGTGTTGACCATCCAATTTAGAGTTAAAAATGTTAAAAGTCTAATAAAATTCTAAACTCCGTTTTATTCACTAACTGCGCCTTATCTTTTACATACTCCATGTTTGAGAAATGAGAGTTGTTGATTTTCATTCACTAGGTTTTAGGTTCCACTCTTAATACCATTGCCATCTTCTTTCATTGGTAATCTCATATCATACACTGAGCTACTGTTATTTTCTCATATGACCACTTGTTTACAAAAAATTAAATCCAAAGTATAAGCATAGCTCCCTTCATTGTTTACTCGTAAATCATCCAAAATCTATCTCTCATGTAAACCCCAATAATCGTTTCCTAAAACCTTCAAACTAACCATTATTGTATTGAACAAATGAATCCATGTAAATGACCCTATTCATTTTTCAAATTAATAATTATTGCATTAATTAAATTTGTTTCCATTTTATGTAAATCCATAGTTATCATGGCAGTCAGATAAGTCAGCCTTATTTCTCTGGAACGCTCGTAACGTGTTTGGAAAATGATCTAGAGAGATTTCCCTACCGAGGTCCGTGTTGGTGAACTAGTTATATTAAATAATTATTGTTCAAACAATTATTGACAAAGACACGTATTTATTTACAAAACTGGCGGGGGGTCGAGCAACAAGTTGTGCTCCAACACAGCTTGTGAACGGTCAACTTGTCATCCGTTAAGTCAAATGCTTGATTCGTTTTAGGATTACATGTCTAAATCCGTTAAGTCATCCTTTAAGTCAATCACATGTCTAAATCCGTTAAGTCAACTTTTCAACTGAAAGACAGCTTGTGTTACCTCTGTCTTTCAGTTCCCCACAGTATAAAAGAAAGGTTTTAGGATTTAGACGATTAAGAATTGGTGTTTCATCCTTATTTTCAATGTAAAGGACGACTTCCCTCTTTATTTTTGGAATCAACATACGTAGAAATGCAATTTGGATAACATGTAGAGCCTTTAAATGTATTATTTTTTATCGTAATCATTTTAAAGAAAATTTTATAATAAAACTGAGTTTATATAGTTTATAGTTTAGTTTAAAAAAATAAAGGATTTCGACTTCTAACGAAGTCACTCGATTTCCTTGAGTCAATGCATCCAAAATGCAAGCTTTGTTTGACTCTCAAGCCTCTAGACATGTAATTTGTGACGGAAATATTTTTTGTGAACATTTTCTATTAAAGGGGAGTCTTTCTGTTTCATGATTTTTTCTTGATCATAGAGTTCCGACATCTAACGAAGCCTGCGGACTTCCTTGAGTCATTTGTGTTTATGGTATTTTATTCAAATTTTGCAATGATTATCTAGCTTAATGAAAATCCTAGAATCGTTGAGAAGTTATTAAAGGTTGCAAACCTTATCTCCTTCTTTCCATGTTTTATTATAGGTAATCTATGACCTTTTTAAGAGATTACAAGTTCATTATTAGAAGGGAAATTTTGAGTTTGGTGCCTATAAAATGGCACACTTTCGCGTTTGGTGCCCAGCCAATAAATTGGCGTTGATTGACCGTGTTGACCATCCAATTTAGAGTTAAAAATGTGAAATGACTTGTAAAATTCAAAACTCCGTTTTATTCACTAACTGCACCTTATCTTCTACATACTCCATGTTTGAGAAATGAGAGTTGTTGATTTTCATTCACGAGGTTTTAGGTTCCAGTTTTTAATACCATCGCCATCTTCTTTAATTGCTAATCTCAAATCATACACAGAGCTACTGTTATTTTCTCATATGACCACCTGTTTACACAAAATTAAATCTAAAGTATAAGAATAGCTCCCTTCATTGTTTACCTGTAAATTATCCAAAATATATCTCTCATGTAAACCTCAATAATCGTTTCCTTAAACCTTAAAACTAACCATTATTGTATTGAACAAATGAATCCATGTAAATGACTCTATTTATTTTTCAAAATAATCATTATTATATTAATTAAATTTGTTACCATTTTCTGTAAATCCATAGTTATCATGGAAGTTAGATTATGTTAGCCTTATTTCTCTGGAACGCTCGTAACGTGTTTGAAAAATGATCTAGAGAGATTTCCCTACGCGGTTCGTGTTAGTGAACTAGTTAAATTAAATAATTATTCTTTAAACAATTATTGACAAAGACACGTATTTATTTACAAAAGTTGGAGAGGGGTCTAGCAACAAGTTGTGCTTCAACACATCTTGTGAACGGTCAACCAGTCATCCGTTAAGTCAACTACTTGATTGGGATCCTCACTAAACTCAAATTCGGACAAAGTTAGGTACCAAAGGCAAAGGTGTGCCATTTTATAGGCACCAAACTCAAAATATCCCTTATTACAAATATTTCCTACTTATATAACTCTCTTTGTCCCCAAGGTTTTGTGTAATCTCTTTTTCGACTATTTTGCTCATAACTTCTTCATACGAAGTGGGAATGACCTCATTCGTTTTCTGTTACCTTTTTCTTTCAGTTCCCCACAGTATACAGGTAATTTTTTAGGATTTGAACAGTTAACAATTGGTGTTTCATCCTCATTTTCAATGTAAAGGATGACTAACCTCTTTAATTTTGGAATCAACATACGTAGAAATGCAATTTGCATAACATGTAGAGACTTTAAATGTATTATTTTTTACCGCATTTATTTTTTAGAAAATTTTATAATAAAACTGATTTTATCTAGTTTATAGTTTGTTTTCATAAAAAAGGATTTCGAATTCTAACGAAGTCACTAGACTTCCTTGAGTCAATGCATCCAAAATGCAAGATTTTTTCGACTCTCAAGCCTCTAGACATGTAATTTGGGACGGAAATATTTTTTATAAACATTTTTTATTCAAGGGGAGTCTTTCTTGTTCATGATTTGGTCTTGATCACAGAGTTCCGACATCTAACGAAGCCGGTGGACTTCCTTGAGTCATTTCTGTTTATGATATTTTATTCAAATTTTGCAATGATTATCTAGCTTAATGAAAATCCTAGAATCGTTGAGAAGTTATTAACGGTTGCAAACCTTATCTCCTTATTTAAATGTTTTATTATAGGTAATCTATGACCTTTTTAAGAGATTACAAGTTCATTATTAGAAGGGAAATTTTGAGTTTGGTGCCTATAAAATGGTACACTTTCGCATTTGGTGCCTAACTTTTTCCAAATCTGAGTTTGGTTCCCAGTCAATGAATTGGCTTTGATTGACCGTGTTGACCATCCAATTTAGAGTTAAAAATATGAAATGACTAATAAAATTCAAAACTCCGTTTTATTCACTAACTTCACCTTATCTTCTACATACTCCATGTTTGAGAAATGAGATTTGTTGATTTTCATTCACGGGGTTTTAGGTTCCACTCCTAATACCGTCGCCATCTTCTTTCATTGCTAATCTCAAATCATACACAGAGCTACTGTTATTTTCTCATATGACCACCTGTTTACACAAAATTAAATCCAAAGTATAAGCATAGCTCCCTTCATTGTTTACCCGTAAACCATCCAAAATCTATCTCTCATGTAAACCACAATAATCGTTTCCTTAAACCTTCAAACTAACCATTATTGTATTGAATAAATGAATCCATGTAAATGACTCCGTTCATTTTTAATATTAATCATTATTGTATTAATTAATTTGTTACCATTTTCTGTAAATCCATAGTTACCATGGAAATCAGATTATGTCAGCCTTATTTCTCTGGAACGCTCGTAACGTGTTTGAAAAATGCTCTAGAGAGATTTCCCTAATGTGGTCCGTATTAGTGAAATAGTTAAATTAAATAATTATTGTTTAGAAAATTATTGACAAAGACACGTATTTATTTACAAATGTTGGCAGGGGGCCGAGCAACAATTTGTGCTCCAACATAGCTTGTGAACGGTCAACCATTCATCCGATAAATCAACAGCTTGATTGGGATCCTCACCAAACTCAAATTCTGACAAAGTTAGGTACCAAAGGCAAAGGTGTGCCATTTTATAAGCACTAAAATCAAAGTATCCCTTATTACAAATATTGTCTACTTATATAACTCTCTTTGTCCCCCCATGGTTTTGTGTAATCTCTTTTTCGACTATTTAGCTCATAACTTCTTCATAAGAAGTGGGAATGACCTCATTCTTTTTCGGTTACCTCTATCTTTCAGTTCCCCATACAGGAAATGTTTTAGGATTTGGACGCTTAGCAATTGGTGTTTCATCCTTATTTTCAATGTAAGGGATGACTTCCTTCTTTATTTTTGGAATCAACATACATAGAAAAGAAATTTGGATAACATGTAGAGCCTTTAAATGTATTAATTTTTACCGAATTTATTTTTTAGAAAATTTTATAATAAAACTGAGTTTATCTTGTTTATAGTATGTTTTCAAAATAAAGGATTTCGAATTCTAAAGATATCACTAGACTTCCTTGAGTCAATGCATCCAAAATGCAAACTTTTTTCGACTCTCAAGCCTCTAGACATGTAATTTGTGACGGAAATATTTTTTCTGAACATTTTTTATTAAAGGGGAGTCTTTCTTGTTCATGATTTGGTCTTGATCATAGAGTTCCGACATTTAACGAAGCCTGCGGACTTCCTTGAGTCATTTATGTTTATGATATTTTATTCAAATTTTGCAATGATTATCTAGCTTAAAGAAAATACTAGAATCGTTAAGAGGTTATTCACGGTTGCAAACCTTATCTCCTTCTTTAAATGTCT
Organism: Papaver somniferum; assembly: GCF_003573695.1. Classification (NCBI taxonomy): domain Eukaryota; kingdom Viridiplantae; phylum Streptophyta; class Magnoliopsida; order Ranunculales; family Papaveraceae; genus Papaver; species Papaver somniferum. Next base: position 201,109,227 of record NC_039366.1, on the reverse strand, counting down.
TATTATAGGTAATCTATGACCTTTTTAAGAGATTAGAAGTTCATTATTTGAAGGGATATTTTGGGTTCGGTGCGTATAAAATTGTACACTTTCGCGTTTGGTGCCTAACTTTGTAAAAATCTGAGTTTGGTGCCCAGTCAACGAATTGACGTTGATTGAGCGTGTTGACCATCCTATTTAGAGTTAAAATTGTGAATTGACTAAAAAAATTCTAAACTTCGTTTTATTCACTAAATGCACCTTATCTTCTACATTCTCCATGTTTGAGAAATAAGAGTTGTTGATTTTCTTTCACGATGTTTTAGGTTCCACTCTTAATACCATCGCCATCTTCTTTCATTGCTAATCTCAAATAATACACTGAGCTACTGTTATTTTCTCATATGAGCATTAGTTTTCACAAAATTAAATCTAAAGTATAAGCATAGCTCCCTTCACTTTTACCCTTAAATCATCTAAAATCTATCTCTCATGTAAACCCCAATAATCGTTTCCTTAAACCTTCAAACTAACCATTATTGTATTGAAAAAATGAATCCATGTAAATGAATCTATTCATTTTTCAAATTAATCATTATTGTATTAATCAAAGTTTTTTCCATTTTCTGTAAATCCACAGTTACCATGGCAATCAGATTATGTCAGCCTTATTTCTCTGGAACGCTCGTAACGTGTTTGAAAAATGCTCTAGAGAGATATCCCTAATGTGGTCCGTGTTAGTGAATTAGTTAAATTAAATAATTATTGTTTAAACAATTATTGACAAAGACACGTATTTATTTACAAAAGTTGGCAGGGGGCGAGAAACAAGTTGTGCTCCAACACAGATTGTGAATGGTCAACCAGTCATCCGTTAAGTCAACTGCTTGATTTGGATCCTCACCAAACTCAAATTCTGACAAAGTTAGGTACCAAAGGCAAAGGTGTGCCATTTTATAGGAATCAAACTCAAAATAACCCTTATTATAAAGATTGTCTACTTATACAACTCTCTTTGTCCCCCCAAGGTTTTGTGTAATCTCTTTTACGACTATTTTGCTCATAACTTCTTCATACGAAGTGGGAATGACCTCATTCTTTTTCTGTTACCCCTGTCTTTCAGTTCCCCACAGTATACAAGAAATTTTTTAGGATTTGGACGGTTAACAATTGGTGTTTCATCCTTATTTTCAATCTAAAGGATGACTTCCTCTTTATTTTTGGAATCAATATACTTAGAAATGCAATTTGCATAACATGTAGAGCCTTTAAATGTATTATTTTTTTACCGTAATCATTTTTTAGAAAATTTGATAATAAAACTGAGTTTATCTAGTTTATAGTTTGGTTTTAAAAAAAGGATTTCATTTTCTAACGAAGTCAGTAGACTTCCTTGAGTAAATGCATCCAAAATGCAAGCTTTATTCGACTCTCAAGCCTCTAGACATGTATTTTGTGCCAGAAATATTTTTTTTAAACATTTTCTATTAAAGGGGAGTCTTTCTCTTTCATGATTTGGTTTTGATCATAGAGTTCCGACATCTAACGAAGCCTGCGGACTTCCTTGAGTCATTTGTGTTTATGATATTTTATTCAAGTTTTGCAATTATTATCTAGCTTAAAGAAGATCCTAGAATCGTTGATAAGTTATTAACGGTTGCAAACCTTATCTCCTTCTTTACATTTTTTTATTATAGGTAATTTATGACCTTTTAAGAGATCAGAAGTTCATTATTTGAAGGGATATTTTGTGTTTGGTGCCTATAAAATTGTACACTTTTGCGTTTGGTGCCTAACTTTGTCAAAATATGAGTTTGGTGCCCAGTCAACAAATTGACGTTGATTGACCGTGTTGACCATCCTATTTAGAGTTAAAATTGTGAAATGACTAATAAAATTCTAAACTTCATTTTATTCACTAACTGCACCTTATCTTCTACATACTCCATGTTTGATAAATGAGAGTTGTTGATTTTCATTCACGATGTTTTAGGTTTCACTCTTAATACCATCACCATCTTCTTTCATTGCTAATCTCAAATCATACACTGAGCTACTGTTATTTTCTCATATGACCACAAGTTTACACAAAATTAAATACAAAGCATAAGCATAGGTCCCTTCAATTTTTACCCGTAGCTCCCTTCATTTTTTACCCGTAAATCATCCAAAATCTATATCTCATGTAAACCCCAATAATCGTTTCCTTAAACCTTCAAAATAACCATTAGTGTATTGAACAAATGAATCCATGTAAATGACACTATTCATTTTTTCAATTAATCATTACCGTATTAATTAAATTTGTTTCCATTTTCTATAAATCCATAGTTATCATGGCAATCAGATTATGTCATCCTTATTTCTCTGGAACGCTCGTAACGTGTTTAAAAAATGCTCTAGAGAGATTTCCTTACCGTGGTCCGTGTTGGTGAATTAGTTATACTAAATAATTATTGCTTAAACAATTATTCACAAAGACACGTATTTATTTACAAAAGTTTGCGGGGGGCCGAACAACAAGTTGTGCTCCAACACCGCTTGTGAACGGTCAACCAGTCATCTGTTAAGTCAACTGCGTGATTTGGATCCTCACCAAACTCAAATTCTGACAAAGTTAGGTACCAATGACAAAGGTGTGCCATTTTATAGGTACCAAACTCAAAATAACCCTTATTATAAATATTGTATATTTATATAACTCTCTTTGTCCCTCAAGGTTTTGTGTAATCTCTTTTTCGACTATTTTGCTCATAACTTCTTCATAAGAAGTGGGAATGACCTCATTCTTTTTCTGTTACCCCTGTCTTTCAGTTCCCCACAGTACAAAAGAATTTTTTTTTATGATTTAGATGATTAACAATTGGTTTTTCATCCTTATTTTCAATGTAAAGGATGACTTCCCTATTTATTTTTGGAATCAACATACATAGAAATACAATTTGCATAACATGTGGAGCCTTTAAATGTATTATTTTTTACCGCAATAATTTTTTAGAAAATTTTATAATAAAATTGAGTTTATCTAGTTTATAGTTTGGTTTTAAAAAAAGGATTTCAACTTCTAACGAAGTCAGTAGACTTCCTTGAGTAAATGCATCCAAAATGCAAGCTTTTTTCAACTCTCAAGCCTTTAGACATGTAATTTATGACGGAAATATTTTTTCTGAACATTTTCTATTAAAGGGGAGTCTTTATGTTTCACGATTTGGTCTTGATCATAGAGTTCCGACATCTAACGAAGCCTGCGGACTTCTTTGTGTCATTTGTGTTTATGATATTTTATTCAAATTTTGCAATGATTCTCTAGCTTAAAGAAGATCCTAGAATCGTTGATAAGTTATTAATGGTAGCAAAACTTATCTCCTTCTTTAAATGTTTTATTATAGGTAATCTATGACCTTTTTAAGAGATTAGAAGTTCATTATTTGAAGTGATATTTTTTGTTTGGTGCCTATAAAATTGTACACTTTTGCGTTTTGTTACTAACTTTGTCAAAATCTGAGTTGGGTGCCCAGTCAATGAATTGACGTTGATTGACTGTGTTAACCATCCTATTTAGAGTTAAAATTGTGAAATGACTAATAAAATTCTAACTTCGTTTTATTCACTAACTGCACCTTATCTTCTACATACTCCATGTTTGAGAAATGAGAGTTGTTGATTTTCATTCACGAGGTTTTAGGTTCCACTCTTAATACCATCGTCATCTTCTTTCATTGCTAATCTCAAATCATACACTAGGCTACTATTATTTTCTCATATGACCATTAGTTTACACAAAATTAAATCCAAAGTATAAGCATAGCTCCCTTCATTTTTTACCCATAAATCATCCAAAATCTATCTGTCATGTAAACCCCAATAATCGTTTCCTTAAACCTTCAAACTAACCATTAGTGTATTGAACAAATGAATCCATGTAAATGACTTTATTTTTATTTTTCAAATTAAGTATTCTACTAATACGGACCACATTAGGGAAATCTCTCTAGAGCATTTTACAAACACGTTACGAGCGCTCCAGAGAAATAAGGCTGACATAATATGATTTCCATGGTAACTATGAATTTATAGAAAATGGAAAAAAATTTAATTAATACAATAATGATTAATTTGAAAAATGAATAGGGTCATTTACATGGATTCATTTGTTCAATACAATAATGGTTAGTTTGAAGGTTTAAGGAAACGATTATTGGGGTTGTTATGAGAGATAGATTTTGGATGATTTACCGGTAAACAATGAAGGGAGCTATGCTTATACTTTGGATTTAATTTTGTGTAAACATGTGTTCATATGAGAAAATAACAGTAGCTTAGTGTATGATTTGAAATTGGCAATGAAAGAAGATGGCAATGGTATTAAGAGTGGAACCTAAAACCTCGTGAATGAAAATCAACAACTCTCATTTCTAAAACATGGAGTATGTAGAAAATAAGGCGCAGTTAGTGAATAAAACAGAGTTTAGAATTTTATTTGACATTTCACATTTTAAACTCTAAATTGGATGGTCAACACGGTCAATCAACGCCAATTCGTTGACTGGGCACCAAACTCAGATATTGACAAAATTAGGCACCAAACGCGAAAGTGTACCATTTTATAGGCACCAAACTCGAAATATACCTTCTAAAAATGAACTTCTAATCTCTTAAAAAGGTCACAGATTACCTATAATAAAACATGGAAAGAAGGATATAAGGTTTGCAACCGTTAATAACTTCTCAACGATTCTGGGATCTTCTTTAAGCTAGATAATCATCGCAAAAATTGAATAAAATACCAAAACCACAAATGACTCAAGGAAGTCCATAGGCTTCGTTAGATGTCAGAACTCTATGATCATGAACAATCATGAAACAGAAAGATTCCCCTTTATAAGAAAATTTTCAGAAAAAATATTTCCTGCACAAATTACATGCCTAGAGGCTTGAGAGTCAAAAAAATCTTGCATTTTGGATGCATTAACTCAAGGAAGTCCAGTGACTTCGTTAGAAGTCGAAATCCTTTTTTTAAAACCAAACTATAAACTAGATAAACTCATTTTTATAATAAAATTTTCTAAAAAAACTAATTGTGGTAAACAATAATACATTTAAAGGCTCTACATGTTATCCAAATTGCATTTCTACGTATGTTGATTCCAAAAAGAAAGAGGGAAGTCATCCTTTACATTGAAAATAAGGATGAAACACCAATTGCTAAACGTCCAAATCCTGAAATTTTTCCTGTATACTGTGGGAAACTGAAAGACAGAGGTAACAGAAAAAGAATGAGGTTATTCCAACTTCGTATGAAGAAGTTATGAGCAAAATAGTCGAAAAAGGGATAACAGAAATCCTTGGGGGACAAAGAGATTTATATAAGTAGACAATATTTATAATAAGGGGTATTTTGAGTGTGGTGCCTATAAAATGGCACACCTTTGCCTTTGGTACCTAACTTTTTCGGAATTTTAATTTGGTGTGGGTCCCAATCAAGCAGTTGACTTAACGGATGACTGGTGGACCGTTTACAAGCTGTGTTGGAGCACAACTTGTTGCTCGCCCCCCCTC
>NC_039366.1:201081388-201103461 GCF_003573695.1 Papaver somniferum | reverse complement strand
CCCCCCCCCCCCCGCCAACTTTTGTAAATAAATACGTGTCTTTGTGAATAATTGTTTAAACACTCATTATTTAATTTAACTAGTTCACTAACACGGACCACGGTAGGGAAATCTCTCTAGATCATTTTCCAAGCACGTTACGAGCGTTCCAGAGAAATAAGGCTGACTTATCTGACTGCCATGGTAACTATGGATTTACATAAAATGGAGACAAATTTAATTAATACAATAATGATAAATTTGAAAAATGAATAAGGTCATTTACATGGATTCATTTGTTCAATACAATAATGGTTAGTTTGAAGGTTTAAGGAAACGATTATTGGGGTTTACATGAGAGATAGATTTTGGATGATTTACCGGTAAACAATGAAGGGAGCTATGCTTATACTTTGGATTTAATTTTGTGTAAACAGGTGGTCATATGAGAAAATAACAGTATCTCAGTGTATGATTTGAGATTAGCAACGAAAGAAGATGGAAATAGTATTAAGTGTGGAACCTAAAACCTCGTGAATGAAAATCAACAACTTTCATTTCTCAAACATGGAGTATGTAGAAGATAGGGCGCAGTTAGTAAATAAAACGGAGTTTAGAATTTTATTAGACATTTCACATTCTTAACTCTAAATTGGATGGTCAACACAGTCAATCAACGCCAATTCGTTGACTGGGCACCAAACTCAGATATTGACAAAGTTAGCCACCAAACGCGAAAGTGTACCATTTTATAGGCACCAAACTCGAAATATCCCTTATAATAATGAACTTTTAATCTTTTAAAAAGGTCATAGATTACCTATAATGAAACATGGAAATAAAGAGATAAGGTTTGCAACTGTTAATAACTTCTCAACGATTATGGGATCTTCTTTAAGCTAGATAATCATCGCAAAAATAGAATAAAATACCATAAACACAAATGACTCAAGGAAGTCCGCAGGCTTCGTTAGATGTCGGAACTCTATGATCAAGACCAAATCATGAAACATAAAGACTCCCCTTTAATAGAAAATTTTCAGAAAAAATATTTCCTGCACAAATTACATGTCTAGAGGCTTGAGAGTCGAAAAAACCTTGCATTTTGGATGCATTGACTCAAGGAAGTCCAGTGACTTCTTCAGAAGTCGAAATCCTTTTTTTAAAACCAAACTATAAACAAGATAAACTCATTTTTATTATAAAATTTTCTAAATAATAATTGTGGTAAGAAATAATACATTTAAAGGCTCTACATGTTATCCAAATTGCATTTCTAAGTATGTTGATTCCAAAAATAAAGAGGGAAGTCATTCTTTACATTGAAAATTAGGATGAAACACCAATTTCTAAGCGTCCAAATCCTAATAATTTTCTTGTATACTTTGGGGAACTGAAAGACAGAGGTAACAGAAAAAGAATTAGGTCATTCCCACTTCGTACGAAGAAGTTATGAGCAAAATAGTCGAAAAAGAGATTACACAAAACCTTGGGGGACAAAGAGAGTTATATAAGTAGACAATATTTATAATAAGGGGTATTTTGAGTTTGGTGCATATAAAATGGCACACCTTTTCCTTTGGTACCTAACTTTGTCGGAATTTGAGTTTGGTGTGGGTCCCAACCAAGCAGTTGACTTAACGGATGACTGGTGGACCGTTCACATGCTGTGTTGGAGCACAACTTGTTGTTCGGCCGCCCGCCAACTTTTGTAAATAAATAAGTGTTTTTGTGAATAATTGTTTAAACAATCATTATTTAATTTAACTAGTTCACTAACACGGACCACGGTAGGGAAATCTCTCTAGATCATTTTCCAAACACGTTACGAGCGTTCCAGAGAAATAAACCTGACTTATCTGACTGCCATGATAACTATGGATTTACATAAAATGGAAACAAATTTAATTAATACAATAATGATTAATTTGAAAAATAAATAGGGTCATCTACATGGATTCACTTGTTCAATACAATAATGGTTAGTTTGAAGGTTTAAAGAAACGATTATTGGGGTTTACATGAGAGATAGATTTTGGATGATTTACCGGTAAACAATGAAGGGAGCTATGCTTATACTTTGGATTTAATTTTGTGTAAACAGGTGGTCATATGAGAAAATAACAGTATCTCAGTGTATGATTTGAGATTAGCAACGAAAGAAGATGGCAATGGTATTAAGTGTGGAACCTAAAACCTCGTGAATGAAAATCAACAACTTTCATTTCTCAAACATAGAGTATGTAGAAGATAGGGCACATTTAGTGAATAAAACGGAGTATAAAATTTTATTAGACATTTCACATTCTTAACTCTAAATTGGATGGTCAACACGGTCAATCAACGCCAATTCGTTGACTGGGCACCAAACTCAGATATTGACAAAATTAGGCACCAAACGCGAAAGTGTACCATTTTATAGGAACCAAACTCAAAATATCCCTTCTAATAATGAACTTCTAATCTTTTAAAAAGGTCATAGATTACCTATAATGAAACATGGAAAGAAGGAGATAAGGTTCGCAACCGTTAATAACTTCTCAATGATTCTGGGATCTTCTTTAAGCTAGATAATCATCGCAAAAATTGAATAAAATACCATAAACACAAATGACTTAAGGAAGTCTGCAGGCTTCGTTATATGTCGGAACTCTATGATTAAGACCAAATCATGAAACAGAAAGACTCCCCTTTAATAAAAAAAATTCATAAAAAATATTTCCTGCACAAATTACATGTCTAGTGGTTAAAATCGAAAAAAGCTTGCATTTTGGATGCATTGACTTAAGGAAGTCCAATGACTTCTTTAGAAGTCGAAATCCTTTTTTTAAAACCAAACTATAAACTAGGTAAACTCATTTTTGTTATAAAATTTTCTAAAAAATGATTGTGGTAAAAAATAATACATTCAAAGGCTCTACATGTTATCCAAATTGCATTTCTACGTATGTTGATTCCAAAAATAAAGAGGGGAGTCATCCTTTACATTGAAAATAAGGAAGAAACACCAATTCCTAAGCGTCCAAATCCTAAAAAATTTCCTGTAAACTTTGGGGAACTGAAAGACAGAGGTAACAGAAAAAAAATTAGGTCATTCCCACTTCGTATGAAGAAGTTATGAGCAAAATAGTTGAAAAAGAGATTACACAAAACCTTGGGGGACAAAGAGAGTTATATAAGTAGACAATATTTATAATAAGGGTTATTTTTAGTTTGGTGCCTATAAAATGGCACACCTTTGCCTTTGGTACCTAACTTTGTCGAAATTTGAGTTTGGTGTGGGTCCCAACCAAGCAGTTGACTTAACGGATGACTGGTGGACCGTTCACAAGCTGTGTTGGAGCACAACTTGTTGCTCGCCCCCCCGCCAAATTTTGTAAATAAATACGTGTCTCTGTGAATAATTGTTTAAACAATCATTATTTAATTTAACTAGTTCACTAACACGGACCACGGTAGGGAAATCTCTCTAGATCATTTTCCAAACACGTTACGAGCGTTCCAGAGAAATAAGGCTGACTTATCTGACTGCCATGATAACTATGGATTTACATAAAATGGAAAAAAATTTAATTAATACAATAATGATTAATTTGAAAAATGAATAGGGTCATTTACATGGATTCATTTATTCAATGCAATAATGGTTAGTTTGAAGGTTTAAGGAAACAATTATTGGGGTTTACATGAGAGATAGATTTTGGATGATTTACCGGTAAACAATGAAGGGAGCTATGCTTATACTTTGGATTTAATTTTGTGTAAACAGGTGGTCATATGAGAAAATAACAGTATCTCAGTGTATGATTTGAGATTAGCAACGAAAGAAGATGGCAATGGTATTAAGAATGGAACCTAAAACCTCGTGAATGAAAATCAACAACTCTCATTTCTCAAACATGGAGTATGTAGAAGATAGGGCGCAGCTAGTTAATAAAACGAAGTTTAGAATTTTATTAGACATTTCACATTCTTAACTCTAAATTGGATGGTCTACACACTCAATCAACGCCAATTCGTTGACTGGGCACCAAACTCAGATATTGACAAAGTTAGACACCAAACGCGAAAGTGTACCATTTTATAGACACCAAACTCGAAATATCCCTTCTAATAATGAACTTCTAATCTTTTAAAAAGGTCATATATTACCTATAATGAAACATGGAAAGAAGGAGATAAGGTTTGCAACCGTTAATAACTTCTCAACGATTATGGGATCTTCTTTAAGCTAGATAATCATCGCAAAAATTGAATAAAATACCATAAACACAAATGACTCAAGGAAGTCCGCAGGCTTCGTTAGATGTCGGAACTCTGTGATCAAGACCAAATCAAGAAACAGAAAGACTCCCCTTTAATAGAAAATTTTCATATAAATATTTCCTGCACAAATTACATGTCTAGAGGCTTGAGAGTCGAAAAAAGCTTTCATATTGGATGCATTGACTCAAGGAAGTCCAGTGACTTCTTTAGAAGTCGAAATCCTTTTTTTAAAACCAAACTATAAACAAGATAAACTCATTTTTATTATAAAATTTTCTTAATAATAATTGTGGTAAGAAATAATACATTTAAAGGCTCTCCATGTTATCCAAATTGCATTTCTACGTATGTTGATTCCAAAAATAAAGAGGGAAGTCATCCTTTACATTGAAAATAAGGATGAAACACCAATTGCTAAGCGTCCAAATCCTAAAATTTTTCTTGTATACTGTAGGGAACTGAAAGACAGAGGTAACAGAAAAAGAATTAGGTCATTCCCACTTCGTACGAAGAAGTTATGAGCAAAATAGTCGAAAAAGAGATTACACAAAACCTTGGGGGACAAAGAGAGTTATATAAGTAGACAATATTTATAATAAGGGGTATTTTGAGTTTGGTGCCTATAAAATGGCACACCTTTTCCTTTGGTACCTAACTTTGTCGGAATTTGAGTTTGGTGTGGGTCCCAACCAAGCAGTTGACTTAACAGATGACTGGTGGACCGTTGACAAGCTGTGTTGGAGCATAACTTGTTGTTCGGCCGCCCGCCAACTTTTGTAAATAAATACGTGTAAACAATCATTATTTAATTTAACTAGTTCACTAACACGGACCACGGTAGGGAAATCTCTCTAGATCATTTTCCAAACACGTTACGAGCGTTCCAGAGAAATAAAGCTGACTTATCTGACTGCCATGATAATTATGGATTTACATAAAATGGAAACAAATTTAACTAATACAATAATGATTAATTTGAAAAATGAATAGGATTATTTACATGGATTCAGTTGTTCAATACAATAATGGTTAGATTGAAGGTTTAAGGAAACGGTTATTGGGGTTTACATGAGAGATAGATTTTGTATGATTTACCGGTAGACAATGAAGGGAGATATGCTTATACTTTGCATTTAATTTTGTGTAAAAAGGTGGTCATATGAGAAAATAATAGTAGCTCAGTATATGATTTGAGATTATCAATGAAAGAAGATGGCAATGGTATTAAGAGTGGAACCTAAAACCTCGTGAATGAAAATCAACAACTCTCATTTCTCAAACATGGAGTATGTAGAAGATAGGGTGCAGTTAGTGAATAAAACGGAGTTTAGAATTTTATTAGACATTTCATATTTTTAACTCTAAATTGGATGGTCAACACGGTCAATCAACGCCAATTCGTTGACTGGGCACCAAACTCAAATATTTACAAAGTTAGGCACCAAACGCGAAAGTGTACCATTTTATAGGCACCAAACTTGAAATATCCCTTCTAATAATGAACTTCTAATCCCTTAAAAAGGTCATAGATTACCTATAATAAAACATGGAAAGAAGGATATAAGGTTTCCAACCGTTAATAACTTCTCAACGATTATGGGATCTTCTTTAAGCTAGATAATCATCGCAAAATTTGAATAAAATACCATAAACACAAATGACTCAAGGAAGTCTGCAGGCTTCGTTAGATGTCGGAACTCTATGATCAAGACCAAATCATGAAACAGAAAGACTCCCCTTTGATAGAAAATTTTCAGAAAAAATATTTCCTGCACAAATTACATGTCTAGAGGCTTGAGAATCGAAAAAAGCTTGCATTTTGGATGCATTGACTCAAGGAAGACCAGTGACTTCGTTAGAAGTCGAAATCCTTTTTTCAAAAGCAAACTATAAACTAGATAAACTCATTTTTATTAAAAAAATTTCTAAAAAATGACTGTGGTAAACAATAATACATTTAAAGGCTTTACATGTTATCCAAATTACATTTTTACGTATGTTGATTCCAAAAATAAAGAGGGAAGTCATCCTTTACATTGAAAATAAGGATGAACCACCAATCGCTAAGCGTCCAAATCCTAAAAAATTTCTTGTATACTTTGAAGAACTTAAAGACAGAGGTAACAGAAAAAGAATGAGGTCATTCCCACTTCGTATGAAGAAGTTATGAGCAAAATAGTCGAAAAAGAGATTACACAAAACCTTGGGGGACAAAGAGGGTCATATAAGTAGACAATATTTATAATAAGGGTTATTTTGAGTTTGGTGCCTATAAAATGGCACACCTTTTCCTTTGGTGCCTAACTTTGTCAGAATTTGAGTTTGGTGTGGGTCCCAACAAGGCAGTTGACTTAACGGATGACTGGTGGACCGTTCACAAGCTGTGTTGGAGCACAACTTGTTTCTCGCCCCCCGGCCAAATTTTGTAAATAATTACGTGTCTTTGTGAATAATTTTTTAAACAATCATTATTTAATTTAAGTAGTTCAGTAACACGGACCACGATAGCGAAATCTCTCTAGATCATTTTCCAAACACGTTACGAGCTTTCCAGAGAAATAAGGTTGACTTATCTGACTGCCATGATAACTATGGATTTACATAAAATGGAAACAAATTTAATTAATAATATAATGATTAATTTGAAAAATTAATAGGGTCATTTGCATGAATTCATTTGTTCAATACAATAATGGTTAGTTTGAAGGTTTAAGGAAACGACTATTGGGGTTTACATGAGAGATAGATTTTGGATGATTTACCGGTAAACAATGAAGGGAGCTATGCTTATACTTTGGATTTAATTTTGTGTAAACAGGTGGTCAACTGAGAAAATAACATTAGCTCAGTGTATGATTTGAGATTAGCAATGAAAGAAGATGCCAATGGTATTAACAATGGAACCTAAAACCTCGTGAATGAAAATCAACAACTCTCATTTCTCAAACATGGAGTATGTAGAAAATAAGGCGCAGTTAGTGAATAAAACGGAGTTTAGAATTTTATTAGACATTTCACATTTTTAACTCAAAATTGGATGGTCAACACAGTCAATCAACGCCAATTCGTTGACTGGGCACCAAACTCAGATATTTACAAAGTTAGGCACCAAACGCGAAAGTGTACCATTTTATAGGAACCAAACTCGAAATATCCCTTCTAATAATGAACTTCTAATCTCTTAAAAAGGTCATAGATTACCTATAATAAAACATGGAAAGAAGGAGATAAGGTTTCCAACCGTTAATAACTTCTCAACGATTATGGGATTTTCTTTAAGCTAGATAATCATCGCAAAATTTGAATAAAATATTATAATCACAAATGAATCAAGGAAGTCCATATGCTTCACTAGATGTCGGAACTCTATGATCAAGACCAAATCATGAATCAGAAAGACTCCCATTTTATAGAAAATGTTCAGAAAAAATATTTCCGTCACAAATTACATGTCTAGAGGTTTGAGAGTCGAAAAAAGCTTGCATTTTGGATGCATTGACTCAAGGAAGTCCAGTGACTTCGTTAGAAGTCAAAATCCTTTTTTTAAGCCAAACTATAAAATAGATGAACTTGGTTTTATTATAAATTTTTCTAAAAAATGATTGCGGTAAAAAATAATACATTTCAAGGCTCTACATGTTATGCAAATTGCATTTCTACGTATGTTGATTCCAAAAATAAAGAGGGAAGTCATCCTTTACATTGAAAATAAGGATGAAACACCAATCGCTAAGCGTCCAAATCCTAAAAAATTTCTTGTATTCTTTGAAGAACTTAAAGACAGAGGTAACAGAAAAAGAATGAGGTTGTTCCCACTTCGTATGAAGAAGTTATGGGCAAAATAGTCGAAGAAGAGATTACACAAAACCTTGGAGGACAAAGAGGGTTATATAAGTAGACAATATTTATAATAAGGGTTATTTTGAGTTTGGTGCCTATAAAATGGAACACCTTTTCCTTTGGTGCCTAACTTTGTCAGAATTTGAGTTTGGTGTGGGTCCCAACAAGGCAGTTGACTTAACGGATGACTGGTGGACCGTTCACAAGCTGTGTTGGAGCACAACTTGTTGCTCGCCCCCCAGCCAAATTTTGTAAATAAATATGTGTCTTTGTGAATAATTGTTTAAACAATCATTATTTAATTTAACTAGTCCAGTAACACGGACAACGATAGCGAAATCTATCTAGATCATTTTCCAAACACGTTACGAGCTTTCCAGAGAAATAAGGTTGACTTATCTGACTGCCATGATAATTATGGATTTACATAAAATGGAAACAAATTTAATTAATAAAATAATGATTAATTTTAAAAATAAATAGGGTCATTTGCCTGAATTCATTTGTTCAATACAATAATGGTTAGTTTGAAGGTTTAAGGAAACGATTATTGGGGTTTACATGAGAGATAGATTTTGGATGATTTACCGGTAAACAATGAAGGGAGCTATGCTTATACTTTGGATTTAATTTTGTGTAAATAGGTGGTCAAATGAGAAAATAACATTAGCTCAGTGTATGATTTGAGATTAGCAATGAAAGAAGATCGCAATGGTATTAACAATGGAACCTAAAACCTCGTGAATGAAAATCAACAACTCTCATTTCTCAAACATGGAGTATGTAGAAAATAAGGCGCAGTTAGTGAATAAAACGGAGTTTAGAATTTTATTAGACATTTCACATTTTTAACTCAAAATTGGATGGTCAACACGGTCAATCAACGCCAATTCGTTGACTGGGCACCAAACTCAGATATTTACAAAGTTAAGCACCAAACGCGAAAGTGTACCATTTTATAGGAACCAAACTCGAAATATCCCTTCTAATAATGAACTTCTAATCTCTTAAAAAGGTCATAGATTACCTATAATAAAACATGGAAAGAAGGAGATAAGGTTTCCAACCGTTAATAACTTCTCAACGATTATGGGATTTTCTTTAAGCTTGATAATCATCGCAAAATTTGAATAAAATATCATAAACACAAATGAATCAAGGAAGTCCATATGCTTCACTAGATGTCGGAACTCTATGATCAAGACCAAATCATGAATCATAAAGACTCCCATTGTATAGAAAATGTTCAGAAAAAATATTTCCGTCACAAATTACATGTCTAGAGGTTTGAGAGTCTAAAAAAGCTTGCATTTTGGATGCATTGACTCAAGGAAGTCCAGTGACTTCGTTAGAAGTCGAAATCCTTTTTTTAAGCCAAACTATAAACTAGATGAACTTAGTTTTATTATAAATTTTTCTAAAAAATGATTGCGGTAAAAAATAATACATTTCAAGGCTCTACATGTTATGCAAATTGCATTTCTACGTATGTTGATTCCAAAAATAAAGAGGGAAGTCATCCTTTACATTGAAAATAAGGATGAAACACCAATTGTTAATCGCCCAAATCCTCAAAATTTTCTTGTATACTGTGGGGAACTGAATGAAAGAGGTAACATTAAAAGAATGAGGTCGTTCCCACTTCGTATGAAGAAGTTATGGGCAAAATAGTCGAAGAAGAGATTACACAAAACCTTGGGGGACTAAGAGAGTTATATAAGTAGACAATATTTATAATAAGGTATATTTTGAGTTTGTTGCCTATAAAATAGCACACCTTTGCCTTTGGTACCTAACTTTGTAAGAATTTGAGTTTGATGAGGATCCCAGTCAAGCAGTTGAATTATCGGATGACTTGTTGACCGTTCACAAGCTGTGTTGGAGCACAACTTGTTGCTCGCCACCCTGCAATCTTTTGTAAATAAATACGTCAATAATTTTTTAAATAATAATTATTTAATTTAACTAATTTACTAACACGGACCACGGAAGGGAAATCTCTCTAGAGCATTTTTCAAACATGTTACGAGCGTTCCAGAGAAATAAGGTTGACATAATCTGATTGCCATGGTAACTATGGATTTACATAAAATGGAAACAAATTTAATTAATACAATAATGATTAATTTGAAAAATGGATAGAGTCATTTACATGGAATCATTTGTTCAATATAATAATGGTTAGTTTGAAGGTTTAAGGAAACAATTATTGGGGTTTACATTAGAGATAGATTTTGGATGATTTACGGGTAAACAATGAAGGGAGCTATGCTTATACTTTGGATTTTATTTTGTGTAAACTGGTGGTCATATGAGAAAATAACAGTAGCTCAGTGTATGATTTTAGATTAGCAATGGAAGAAGATGGCGATGGTATTAAGAGTGGAACCTAAACCTCGTGAATGAAAATCAACAACTCTCATTTCTCAAACATGGAGTATGTAGAAGATAAGGTGCACTTAGTGAATAAAACGAAGTTAGAACTTTATTAGTAATTTCACAATTTTAATTCCAAATAGGATGGTCAACAGGGTCAATCAACGTCAATTCGTTGACTGGGCACCAAACTCAGATTTTAACAAAGTTAGGCACCAAACGCAAAAGTGTACCATTTTATAGGCACCACACTCAAAATATCCCTTCAAATAATGAACTTTTAATCTCTTAAAAAGGTCCTTAATTACCTATAATGAAACATGGAAAGAAGGAGATAAGGTTTGCAACCGTTACTAACTTTTCATCGATTTTAGGATCTTCTGTAAGCTAGATAATCATTGCAAAATTTGAATAAAATATCATAAACACAAATGACTCAAGGAAGTCCACAGGCTTCGCTAGATGTTGGAACTCTATGATCAAGACCAAATCATGAAACGGAAAGACTCCCATTTTATAGAAAATGTTCAGAAAAAATATTTCCGTCACAAATTACATGTCTAGAGGCTTGAGAGTCGAAAAAAGCTTGCATTTTGGATGCATTGACTCAAGGAAGTCCAGTGACTTCGTTAGAAGTCGAAATCCTTTTTTAAGACAAACTAAAAACTAGATGAACTTTCTTTTATTATAAAATTTTCTAAAAAATGATTGCGGTAAAAAATAATACATTTAAAGGCTCTACATGTTATGCAAATTGCATTTCTACGTATGTTGATTCCAATAATAAAGAGGGAAGTCATCCTTTACATTGAAAATAAGGATGAACCACCAATTGCTAAGCGTGGAAATCCTAAAAAATTTCCTGTAAACTTGGGGAACTGAAAGACAGAGGTAACAGAAAAAGAATGAGGTCATTCCCACTTCGTATGAAGAAGTTATGAGCAAAATAGTCGAAAAAGAGATTCCACAAAACCTTGGGGGAGAAAGAGAGTTATATAAGTAGACAATATTTATAATAAGGGGTATTTTGAGTTTGGTGCCTATAAAATGGCACACCTTTGCCTTTGGTACCTAACTTTGTCGGAATTTTAGTTTGGTGTGGGTCCCAACCAAGCAGGTTACTTAACGGATGACTGGTGGACCGTTCACAAGCTGTGTTACAGCACAACTTGTTGCTCGGCCCCCGCCAACTTTTGTAAATAAATACGTTTCTTTGTGAATAATTGTTTAAACAATCATTATTTAATTTAACTAGTTCATTAACACGGACCACGGTAGGGAAATCTCTCTAGATCATTTTCCAAACACATTACGAGCGTTCCAGAGAAATAAGGCTGACTTATCTGACTGCCATGATAACTATGGATTTACATAAAGTGGAAACAAATATAATTAATGTTATAATGATTAATTTGAAAAATGAATAGGGTCATTTACATGGATTCATTTGTTCAATACAATAATGGTTTGTTTGAAGGTTTAAGGAAACTATTATTGGGGTTTACATAAGAGATAGATTTTGGATGATTTACCGGTAAACAATGAAGGGAGATATGCTTATACTTTGGATTTAATTTTGTGTAAACAGGTGGTCATATGATAAAATAACAGTAGCTCAGTGTAAGATTTGAGATTAGCGATGAAAGAAGATGGAAATGGTATTAAGAGTGGAACCTAAAACCTCGTGAATAAAAATCAACAACTCTAATTTCTCAAACATGGAGTATGTAGAAGATAAGGCGCAGTAAGTGAATGAAACGGAATTTAGAATTTTATTATACATTTCACATTTTTAACTCTAAATTGGATGGTCAACACGGTCAATCAA
Organism: Papaver somniferum; assembly: GCF_003573695.1. Lineage (NCBI taxonomy): Eukaryota > Viridiplantae > Streptophyta > Magnoliopsida > Ranunculales > Papaveraceae > Papaver > Papaver somniferum. Next base: position 201,091,172 of record NC_039366.1, on the reverse strand, counting down.
CGCCAATTCGTTGATTGGGCACCAAACTCAGATATTGACAAAGTTTGGCACCAAACGCTAAAGTGTACCATTTTATAGGCACCAAACTCGAAATATCCCTTCTAAAAATGAACTTCTAAACTTTTAAAAAGGTCATAGATTACCTATAATAAAACATGGAAAGAAGGATATAAGGTTTGCAACCGTTAATAAATTCTCAACGATTATGGGATCTTCTTTAAGCTAGATAATCATTGCAAAATTTGAATAAAATACCATAAACACAAATGACTCAAGGAAGTCCTCAAGCTTCGTTAGATGTCGGAACTCTATGATCAAGATAAAATCATGAAACAGAAAGACTCCCCTTTAATAGAAAATTTTCATAAAAAATATTTCCTGCACAAATTACATGTCTAGAGGCTTGAGAGTCGAAAAAAGCTTGCATTTTGGATGCATTGACTCAAGGAAGTCCAGTGACTTCGTTAGAAGTCAAAATCATTTTTTTAAAACCAAACTATAAACTAGATAAACTCATTTTTATTATAAATTTTCTTAAAAATGATTGTGGTAAAAAATAATACATTTAAAAGCTCCACATGTTGTCCAAATTGCATTTCTACGTATGTTGATTCCAAAAATAAAGAGGGAAGTCATCCTTTACATTGAAAATAAGGATGAAACACCAATTGTTAAGCGTCCAAAACCTAAATTGTTTTCATGTATACTGTGGGGAACTGAAAGACAGAGGTAACAGAAAAAGAATGAGGTCATTCCCACTTCGTATGAAGAAGTTATGAGATAAATAGTCGAAAAAGAGATTACACAAAACCTTGGGGGACAAAGAGAGTTATATAAGTAGACAATATTTATAATAAGGGGTATTTTGAGTTTGGTGCCTATAAAATGGCATACCTTTGCCTTTGGTACCTAACTTTGTCGGAATTTGAGTTTGGTGTGGGTCCCAATCAAGCAGTTGACTTAACGGATGACTGGTGGACCGTTCACAAGCTGTGTTGGAGCACAACTTGTTGCTCGGCCCCCTGCCAACTTCTGTAAATAAATACGTGTCTTTGTGAATAATTGTTTAAATAATCATTATTTAATTTAACTAGTTCACTAACACGGACCACGGTAGGGAAATCTCTCTAGATCATTTTCCAAACACGTTACAAGCGTTCCAGAGAAATAAGGCTGACTTATCTGACTGCCATGATAACTATGGATTTACATAAAGTGTAAACAAATTTAATTAATGCAATAATGATTAATTTGAAAAATGAATAGGTTCATTTACATGGATTCATTTGTTCAATACAATAATGGTTAGTTTGAAAGTTTAAGGAAACGATTATTTGGGTTTACATGAGAGATAGATTTTGGATGATTTACCGGTAAACAATGAAGGGAGCTATGCTTATACTTTGGATTTAATTTTTTGTAAACAGGTGGTCATATGAGAAAATAAGAGTAGATCAGTGTATGATTTGAGATTAGCAATGAAAGAAGATGGCAATGGTATTAAGAGTGAAACCTAAAACCTCGTGAATAAAAATCAACAACTCTCATTTCTCAAACATGGAGTATGTAGAAGATAAGGCGCAGTTAGTGAATGAAACGGAGTTTAGAATGTTATTAGAAATTTCACATTTTTAACACTAAATTGGATGGTCAACACGGTCAATCATGCCAATTCGTTGACTGGGCACCAAACTCAGATATTGACAAAGTTTGGCACCAAACGCTAAAGTGTACCATTTTATAGGCACCAAACTCGAAATATCCCTTCTAAAAATGAACTTCTAAACTTTTAAAAAGGTCATAGATTACCTATAATAAAACATGGAAAGAAGGAGATAAGGTTTGCAACCGTTAATAAATTCTCAACGATTATGGGATCTTCTTTAAGCTAGATAATCATTGCAAAATTTGAATAAAATACCATAAACACAAATGACTCAAGGAAGTCCTCAAGCTTCGTTAGATGTCGGAACTCTATGATCAAGATAAAATCATGAAACAGAAAGACTCCCCTTTAATAGAAAATTTTCATAAAAAATATTTCCTGCACAAATTACATGTCTAGAGGCTTGAGAGTCGAAAAAAGCTTGCATTTTGGATGCATTGACTCAAGGAAGTCCAGTGACTTCGTTAGAAGTCAAAATCATTCTTTTAAAACCAAACTATAAACTAGATAAACTCATTTTTATTATAAATTTTCTTAAAAATGATTGTGGTAAAAAATAATACATTTAAAAGCTCTACATGTTGTCCAAATTGCATTTCTACGTATGTTGATTCCAAAAATAAAGAGGGAAGTCATCTTTTACATTGAAAATAAGGATGAAACACCAATTGTTAAGCGTCCAAAACCTAAATTGTTTTCATGTATACTGTGGGGAACTGAAAGACAGAGGTAACAGAAAAAGAATGAGGTCATTCCCACTTCGTATGAAGAAGTTATGAGATAAATAGTCGAAAAAGAGATTACACAAAACCTTGGGGGACAAAGAGAGTTATATAAGTAGACAATATTTATAATAAGGGGTATTTTGAGTTTGGTGCCTATAAAATGGCACACCTTTGCCTTTGGTACCTAACTTTGTCGGAATTTGAGTTTGGTGTGGGTCCCAATCAAGCAGTTGACTTAACGGATGACTGGTGGACCGTTCACAAGCTGTGTTGGAGCACAACTTGTTGCTCGGCTCCCTGCCAACTTTTGTAAATAAATACGTGTCTTTGTGAATAATTGTTTAAATAATCATTATTTAATTTAACTAGTTCACTAACACGGACCACGGTAGGGAAATCTCTCTAGATCATTTTCCAAACACGTTACAAGCGTTCCAGAGAAATAAGGCTGACTTATCTGACTGCCATGATAACTATGGATTTACATAAAGTGGAAACAAATTTAATTAATGCAATAATGATTAATTTGAAAAATGAATAGGGTCATTTACATGGATTCATTTGTTCAATACAATAATGGTTAGTTTGAAAGTTTAAGGAAACGATTATTTGGGTTTACATGAGAGATAGATTTTGGATGATTTACCGGTAAACAATGAAGGGAGCTATGCTTATACTTTGGATTTAATTTTTTGTAAACAGGTGGTCATATGAGAAATTAAGAGTAGATCAGTGTATGATTTGAGATTAGCAATGAAAGAAGATGGCAATGGTATTAAGAGTGGAACCAAAAACCTCGTGAATGAAAATCAACAACTCTCATTTCTCAAACATGGAGTATTTAGAAGATAAGGCGCAGTTAGTGAATAAAACGGAGTTTAGAATTTTATTATACATTTCACATTTTTAACTCTAAATTTGATGGTCAACATCGTCAATCAATGCGAATTCGTTGATTGGGCACCAAACTCAGATATTGACAAAGTTAGGCACCAAACGCGAAAGTGTACCATTTTATAGGCACCAAACTCGAAATATCCCTTCTAATAATGAACTTCTAATCTTTTAAAAAGGTCATAGATTACCTATAATAAAACATGGAAAGAAGGAGATAAGGTTTACAACCGTTAATAACTTCTCAATGATTATGGGATCTTCTTTAAGCTAGATAATCATTGCAAAATTTGAATAAAATACCATAAACACAAATGACTCAAGGAAGTCCTTAGGCTTCGTTAGATGTTGGAACTCTATCATAAGGACCAAATCATGAAACAGAAAGACTCCCCTTTAATAGTAAATTTTCAGAAAAAATATTTCCCGCACAAATTACATGCCTAGAAGCTTGAGAGTCGAAAAAAGCTTGCATTTTGGATGCATTGACTCAAGGAAGTCAAGTGACTTCGTTAGAAGTCGAAATCCTCTTTTTAAAACCAAACTATAAACTAGATAAACTCATTTTTATTATAAAATTTTTTAAAAAATGATTGTGGTAAAAAATAATACATTTAAAGGCTCTACATGTTATCCAAATTGCATTTCTACGTATGTTGATCCCAAAAATAAAGAGGGAAGTCATCCCTTACATTGAAAATAAGGATGAAACACCAATTGCTAAGCGTACAAATCCTTAAAAATTTCCTGTATACTGTGGGAAACTGAAAGACAGAGGTAATAGAAAAGAATGAGGTCATTCCCACTTCGTATGAAGAAGTTATGAGCAAAATAGTCGAAAAAGAGATTACACAAACCCTTGGGGGACAAAGAGAGTTATATAAGTAGACAATATTTATAATAATGGGTATTTGGAGTTTGGTGCCTATAAAATGGCACACCTTTGCCTTTGGTACCTAACTTTGTCATAATTTTAGTTTGGTGTGGTCCCAATCAAGCAGTTGACTTAACGGATGTAGTGGACCGTTCACAAGTTGTGTTGGAGCGCAACTTGTTGCTCGCCCCCCCGCCAACTTTTGTAAATAAATAAGTGTCTTTGTGAATTATTGTTTAAACAATCATTATTTAATTTAACTAGTTCACTAACACGGACCACGGTAGGGAAATCTCTCTAGATCATTTTCCAAACACGTTACGAGCGTTCCAGAGAAATAAGGCTGACTTATCTGACTGCCATGACAACTATGGATTTACATAAAGTGGAAACAAATTTAATTAATACAATAATGATTAATTTTAAAAAATGGATAGGGTCATTTACATGGATTCATTTGTTCAATACAATAATGGTTAGTTTGAAGGTTTAAGGAAACGATTATTGGGGTTTACATGAGAGATAGATTTTGGATGATTTACCGGTAAACAATAAAGGGAGCTATGCTTATACTTTGGATTTAATTTTGTGTAAACAGGTGGTCATATGAGAAAATAACAGTAGCTCAGTGTATGATTTGAGATTAGCAATGAAAGAAGATGGCAATGGTATTAAGAGTGGAACCTAAAACCTCGTGAATGAAAATCAACAACTCTCATTTCTCAAACATGGAGTATGTAGAAGATAAGGCGCAATTAGTGAATAAAACGGAGCTAAGAATTTTATTAGACATTTCACTTTTTTAACTCTAAATTGGATGGTCAACACGGTCAATCAACGCCAGTTCGTTGACTGGGCACCAAACTCAGATATTGACAAAGTTAGGCACCAAACTCGAAATATCCCTTCTAATAATGAACTTCTAATCTCTTAAAAAGGTCATAGATTACCTATAATAAAACATGGAAAGAAGGAGATAAGGTTTGCAACCGTTAATAACTTCTCAACGATTATGGGATCTCCTTTAAGCTAGATAATCATTGCAAAATTTGAATTAAATACCATAAACACAAATGACTCAAGGAAGTCCGTAGGATTCGTTAGATGTCGGAACTCTATGATCAATACCAAATCATGAAACAGAAAGACTCCCCTTTAATAGAAAATTTTCAGAAAAAATATTTCATCCACAAATTACATGTCTAGAGGCTTGAGAGTCGAAAAAATCTTGTATTTTGGATGCATTGACTCAAGGAAGTCTAGTGACTTCGTTAGAAGTCGAAATCCTCTTTTTAAAACAAAACTATAAACTAGATAAACTCATTTTTGTTATAAAATTTTAAAAAAAATGATTGTGGTAAAAAATAATACATTTAAAGGCTCTACATGTTATCCAAATTGGATTTCTACGTATGTTGATTCCAAAAATAAAGAGGGAAGTCATCCCTTACATTGAAAATAAGGATGAAACACCAATTGCTAAGCGTACGAATCCTTAATAATTTCCTGTATACTGTGGGAAACTGAAAGACAGAGGTAACAAATAAAGAATGAGGTCATTCCCACTTCGTATGAAGAAGTTATGAGCAAAATAGTCGAAAAAGAGATTACACAAAACCTTGGGGGACAAAGAGAGTTATATAAGTAGACAATATTTATAATAAGGGGTATTTTGAGTTTGGTGCCTATAAAATGGCACACCTTTGCCTTTGGTACCTAACTTTGTCGTAATTTGAATTTGGTGTGGGTCCCAATCTAGCAGTTGACTTAACGGATGACTGGTGGACCGTTCACAAGCTGTTTTGGAGCACAACTTGTTGCTCGGCCCCCCGCCAAATTTTGTAAATAAATACGTGTCTTTGTGAATAATTTTGTAAACAATCATTATTTAATTTAACTAGTTCACTAACACGGACCACGGTAGGGAAATCTCTCTTGATCATTTTCCAAACACGTTACGAGCGTTCCAGAGAAATAAGACTAACTTATCAGACTGCCCTGATAACTATGGATTTACATAAAATGGAAACAAATTTAATTAATACAATAATGATTACTTTGAAAAATGAATAGGGTCATTTACATGGATTCATGTGTTCAATACAATAATGGTTAGTTTGAAGGTTTAAGGAAACGATTATTGGTGTTTACATGAGAGATAGATTTTGGATGATTTACCGGTAAACAATGAAGGGAGCTATGCTTATACTTTGGATTTAATTTTGTTAAACAGGTGATTATATGAGAAAATAACAGTAGCTCAGTGTATGCTTTGAGATTAGCAATGAAAGAAGATGGCAATGGTATTAAGATTGGAACCTAAAACCTCGTGAATGAAAATCAACAACTCTCATTTCTCAAACATGGAGTATGTATAAGATAAGGCGCAGTTAGTGAATAAAACGGAGTTTAGAATTTTATTAGACATTTCACATTTTTAACTCTAAATTGGATGGTAAACACGGTGTCAATCAACGCCAATTCGTTGACTGGGCAACAAACTCAGATATTGACAAAGTTAGGCACCAAACGCGAAAGTGTACCATTTTATAGGCACCAAACTCGAAATATCCCTTCTAATAATGAACTTCTAATCTCTTAAAAAGGTCATAGATTACCTATAATAAAACATGGAAAGAAGGAGATAAGGTTTACAACCGTTAATAACTTCTCAACGATTATGGGATCTTCTTTAAGCTAGATAATCATTGCAAAATTTGAATAAAATACCATAAACACAAATGACTCAAGGAAGTCCGCAGGCTTCGTTAGATGTCAGAACTCTATGACCAAGACCAAATCATGAAACAGAAAGACTCCCCTTTAATAGAAAATTTTCAGAAAAATATTTCCTGCACAAATTACATGTCTAGAGGCTTGAGAATCGAAAAAATCTTGCATTTTGGATGCATTGACTCAAGGAAGTCCAGTGACTTCGTTAGAAGTCGAAATACTTTTTTTAAAACCAAACTATAAACTAGATAAACTCATTTTTATTATAAAATTTTCTAAAAAATGATTGTGGTAAAAAAATAATACATTTAAAGGCTCTACGTGTTATCCAAATTGGGTTTCTACGTATGTTGTTTCCCAAAATAAAGAGGGAAGTCATCCTTTACATTGAAAATAAGGATGAAACACCAATTGTTAACCGTCCAAAACCTAAAAAAAAATTTCCTGTATACTGGGGAAACTTAAAGACAGAGGTAACAGATAAAAAATGAGGTCATTCCCACTTCGTATGAAGAAGTTATGAGCAAAATAGTCGAAAAAGAGATTACACAAAACCTTGGGGGACAAAGTGAGTTATATAAGTAGACAATATTTATAATAAGGGGTATTTTGAGTTTGGTGCCTATAAAATGGCACACCTTTGCCTTTAGTACCTAACTTTGTCGGAATTTGAGTTTGGTGTAGGTCCCAATCAAGCAGTTGACTTAACGGATGACTGGTGGACCGTTCACAAGCTGTGTTGGAGCACAACTTGTTGCTCGGCCCTCTCCAACTTTTGTAAATAAATAGTGTCTTTGTGAATAATTATTTAAACAATCATTATTTAATTTAACTAGTTCACTAACACGAACAAAGGTAGGGAAATCTCTCTAGATCATTTTCCAAACACGTTACGAGCGTTCCAGAGAAATAAGGCTGACTTATCTGACTGCCATGATAACTATGTATTTACATAAAGTGGAAAAAAATTTAATTAATGCAATAATGATTAATTTGAAAAATGAATAGGGTCATTTACATGGATTCATGTGTTCAATACAATAATGGTTAGTTTGAAGGTTTAAGTAAACGATTATTGAGGTTTACATGAGAGATAGATTTTGGATGATTTACCGGTAAACAATGAAGGGAGCTATGCTTATACTTTGGATTTAATTTTGTGTAAACAGGTGGTCATATGAGAAAATAACAGTAGCTCAGTGTATGATTTGAGATTAGCAATGAAAGAAGATGGCAATGGTATTAAGAGTGGCACCCTAAAACCTCGTGAATGAAAATCAACAACTCTCATTTCTCAAACATGGAGTATGTAGAAGATAGGGCGAAGTTAGTGAATAAAACGGAGGTCAGAATTTTATTAGACATTTCACATTTTTAACTCTAAATTGGATGGTCAACACGGTCAATCAACGCCAATTCGTTGACTGGGCACCAAACTCAGATATTGACAAAATTAGGCACCAAACGCGAAAGTGCACCATTTTATAGGCACCAAACTCGAAATATCCCTTCTAATAATGAACTTCTAATCTTTTATAAAGGTCATAGATTACTTATAATAAAACATTGAAAGAATGAGATAAGTTTTTCAACCGTTAATAACTTCTCAACGATTATGGGATCTTCTTTAAGCTAGATAATCATTGCAAAATTTGAATAAAATACCATAAACACAAATGACTTAAGTAAGTCCGCAGGCTTCGTTAGATGTCGAAACTCTATGATCAAGACCAAATCATGAAAACAGAAATACTCCCCTTTAATAGAAAATTTTCAGAAAAAATATTCCCTGCATAAATTACATGTCTAGAGGCTTGAGAGTTGAAAAAAGCTTGGATTTTGGATGCATTGACTCAAGGAAGTCCAGTGACTTCGTTAGAAGTCGAAATCCTTTTTTTAAAACCAAACTATAAAATAGATAAACTCATTTTTATTATAAAATATTCTAAAAAATGATTATGGTAAATAATAATACATTTAAAGGCTCTACATTTTATCCAAATTGCATTTCTACGTATGTTGATTCCAAAAATAACGAGGGAAGTCATCCTTTACATTGAAAATAAGGATAAAACACCAATTGATAAGCGTCCAAATCCTAAAATTTTTCTTGTATACTGTGGGGAACTGAAAGACAGAGGTAACAGAAAAAGAATGAGGTCATTCCCACTTCGTATGAAGAAGTTATGAGCAAAATAGTCGAAAAAGAGATTACACAAACCCTTGGGGGACAAAGAGAGTTATATAAGTAAACAATATTTACAATAAGGGGTATTTTGAGTTTGGTGCCTATAAAATGGCACACCTTTGCCTTTGGTACCTAACTTTGTCAGAATTTGAGTTTCGTGTGGGTCCCAATCAAGCAGTTGACTTAACGGATGACTGGTGGACCGTTCACAAGCTGTGTTGGAGCACAACTTGTTGCTCGGCCCCCCGCCAAGTTTTGTAAATAAATACGTGTCTTTGTGAACAATAGTTTAAACAATCATTATTTAATTTAATTAGTTCACTAACACGGACCACGGTAGGGAAATCTCTCTAGATCATTTTCCAAACACGTTACGAGTGTTCAGGAGAAATAAGGCTGACTTATGACTTCCACGATAACTATGGATTTACATAAAATGGAAACAAATTTAATCAATACAATAATGATTAATTTTAAAAATGAATAGGGCATTTACATGGATTCATTTGTTCAATACAATAATGGTTAGTTTGAAGGTTTAAGGAAACGATTATTGAGGTTTACACGAGAGATAGATTTTGGATGATTTACCGGTAAACAATGAAGGGAGCTATGCTTATACTTTGGATTTAATTTTGTGTAAACAGGTGATCATATGAGAAAATAACAGTAGCTCAGTGTATGATTTGAGATTAGCAATGAAA
>NC_039366.1:201081127-201081378 GCF_003573695.1 Papaver somniferum | reverse complement strand
TTGGGGGACAAAGAGAGTTATATAAGTAAACAATATTTACAATAAGGGGTATTTTGAGTTTGGTGCCTATAAAATGGCACACCTTTGCCTTTGGTACCTAACTTTGTCAGAATTTGAGTTTCGTGTGGGTCCCAATCAAGCAGTTGACTTAACGGATGACTGGTGGACCGTTCACAAGCTGTGTTGGAGCACAACTTGTTGCTCGGCCCCCCGCCAAGTTTTGTAAATAAATACGTGTCTTTGTGAACAAT
>NC_039366.1:201080782-201081117 GCF_003573695.1 Papaver somniferum | reverse complement strand
GAGAGATAGATTTTGGATGATTTACCGGTAAACAATGAAGGGAGCTATGCTTATACTTTGGATTTAATTTTGTGTAAACAGGTGATCATATGAGAAAATAACAGTAGCTCAGTGTATGATTTGAGATTAGCAATGAAACAAGATGGCAATGGTATTAAGAGTGGAACCTAAAACCTCGTGAATGAAAATCAACAACTCTCATTTCTCAAACATGGAGTATGTAGAAGATAAGGCGCAGTTTGTGAATAAAACGGAGTATAGAATTTTATTTGATATTTCACATTTTTAACTCTAAATTGGATGGTCAACACGGTCAATCAACGCCAATTTGTTGA
>NC_039366.1:201078437-201080772 GCF_003573695.1 Papaver somniferum | reverse complement strand
AGAATTTTATTAGACATTTCACATTTTTAACTCTAAATTGGATGGTCAACACGGTCAATCAACGCCAATTCGTTGACTGGGCACCAAACTCAGATATTGACAAAATTAGGCACCAAACGCGAAAGTGCACCATTTTATAGGCACCAAACTCGAAATATCCCTTCTAATAATGAACTTCTAATCTTTTATAAAGGTCATAGATTACCTATAATAAAACATTGAAAGAATGAGATAAGGTTTTCAACCGTTAATAACTTCTCAACGATTATGGGATCTTCTTTAAGCTAGATAATTATTGCAAAATTTGAATAAAATACCATAAACACAAATGACTCAAGGAAGTCCGCAGGCTTCGTTAGATGTCGGAACTCTATGATCAAGACCAAATCATGAAACAGCAATACTCCCCTTTAATAGAAAATTTTCAGAAAAAATATTCCCTGCATAAATTACATGTCTAGAGGCTTGAGAGTCGAAAAAAGCTTGCATTTTGGATGCATTGACTCAAGGAAGTCCAGTGACTTCGTTAGAAGTCGAAATCCTTTTTTTAAAACCAAACTATAAACTAGATAAACTCATTTTTATTATAAAATTTTCTAAAAAATGATTGCGGTAAAAATAATACATTTAAAGGCTCTACATGTTATCCAAATTGCATTTCTACGTATGTTGATTCCAAACATAAAGAGGGAAGTCATCCTTTACATTGAAAATAAGGATGAAACACCAATTCCTAAGCGTCCAAATCCTAAAAATTTTCCAGTATACTGTGGGGAACTGAAAGACAGAGGTAACAGAAAAAGAATGAGGTCATTCCCACTTCGTATGAAGAAGTTATGAACAAAATAGTCGAAAAAGAGATTACACAAACCCTTTGGGGACAAAGAGAGTTATATAGTAGACAATATTTATAATAAGGGTTATTTTAGGTTTGGTGCCTATAAAATGGCACACCTTTGCCTTTGGTACCTAACTTTGTCGGAATTTGAGTTTGGTGTAGGTCCCAATCAAGCAGTTGACTTAACGGATGACTGGTGGACCGTTCACAAGCTGTGTTGGAGCACAACTTGTTGCTCGGCCCCCGACAACTTTTGTAAATAAATACGTGTCTTTGTGAATAATTGTTTAAACAATCATTATTTAGTTTAACTAGTTCACTAACACGGACAACGGTAGGGAAATCTCTCTAGATTTTCCAAACACGTTACAAGCGTTCCGGAGAAATAAGGCTGACTTATCTGACTGCCATGATAACTATGGATTTGCATAAAATGGAAACAAATTTAATTAATACAATAATGATTAATTTTAAAAATGAATAGGGCATTTACATGGATTCATTTGTTCAATACAATAATGGTTAGTTTGAAGGTTTAAGGAAACGATTATTGAGGTTTACACGAGAGATAGATTTTGGATGATTTACCGGTAAACAATGAAGGGAGCTATGCTTATACTTTGGATTTAATTTTGTGTAAACAGGTGATCATATGAGAAAATAACAGTAGCTCAGTGTATGATTTGAGATTAGCAATGAAACAAGATGGCAATGGTATTAAGAGTGGAACCTAAAACCTCGTGAATGAAAATCAACAACTCTCATTTCTCAAACATGGAGTATGTAGAAGATAAGGCGCAGTTTGTGAATAAAACGGAGTATAGAATTTTATTTGATATTTCACATTTTTAACTCTAAATTGGATGGTCAACACGGTCAATCAACGCCAATTTGTTGATTGGGCACCAAACTCAGATATTGACAAAGTTAGGCACCAAACTCGAAATATCGCTTCTAATAATGAACTTCTAATCTCTTAAAAAGGTCATAGATTACCTATAATAAAACATGGAAAGAAGGAGATAAGGTTTGCAACCGTTAGTAACTTCTCAACGATTATGGGATCTCCTTTAAGCTAGATAATCATTGCAAAATTTGAATAAAATACCATAAACACAAATGACTCAAGGAAGTCCGCAGGCTTCGTTAGATGTCAGAACTCTATGACCAAGACCAAATCATGAAACAGAAAGACTCCCCTTTAATAGAAAATTTTCAGAAAAATATTTCCTGCACAAATTACAAGTCTAGAGGCTTGAGAATCGAAAAAATCTTGCATTTTGGATGCATTGACTCAAGGAAGTCCAGTGACTTCGTTAGAAGTCGAAATCCTTTTTTTAAAACCAAACTATAAACTAGATAAAATCATTTTTATTATAAAATTTTCTAAAAAATGATTGTGGTAAAAAAATAATACATTTAAAGGCTCTACGTGTTATCCAAATTGGGTTTCTACGTATGTTGTTTCCAAAAATAAAGAGGGAAGTCATCCTTTAC
>NC_039366.1:201078228-201078427 GCF_003573695.1 Papaver somniferum | reverse complement strand
AACAAGATGGCAATGGTATTAAGAGTGGAACCTAAAACCTCGTGAATGAAAATCAACAACTCTCATTTCTCAAACATGGAGTATGTAGAAGATAAGGCGCAGTTTGTGAATAAAACGGAGTATAGAATTTTATTTGATATTTCACATTTTTAACTCTAAATTGGATGGTCAACACGGTCAATCAACGCCAATTTGTTGA
>NC_039366.1:201065032-201078218 GCF_003573695.1 Papaver somniferum | reverse complement strand
TCATTTTTATTATAAAATTTTCTAAAAAATGATTGTGGTAAAAAAATAATACATTTAAAGGCTCTACGTGTTATCCAAATTGGGTTTCTACGTATGTTGTTTCCAAAAATAAAGAGGGAAGTCATCCTTTACATTGAAAATAAGGATGAAACACCAATTGTTAACCGTCCAAAACCTAAAAAAATTTTCCTGTATACTGGGGAAACTTAAAGACAGAGGTAACAGATAAAGAATGAGGTCATTCCCACTTCGTATGAAGAAGTTATGAGCAAAATAGTCGAAAAAGAGATTACACAAAACCTTGGGGGACAAAGTGAGTTATATAAGTAGACAATATTTATAATATGGGGTATTTTGAGTTTGGTGCCTATAAAATGGCACACCTTTGCCTTTAGTACCTAACTTTGTCGGAATTTGAGTTTGGTGTAGGTCCCAATCAAGCAGTTGACTTAACGGATGACTGGTGGACCATTCACAAGCTGTGTTGGAGCACAACTTGTTGCTCGGCCCCCTCCAAATTTTGTAAATAAATACGTGTCTTTGTGAATAATTATTTAAACAATCATTATTTAATTTAACTAGTTCACTAACACGAACAAAGGTAGGGAAATCTCTCTAGATCATTTTCCAAACACGTTACGAGAGTTCCAGAGAAATAAGGCTGACTTATCTGACTGCCATGATAACTATGTATTTACATAAAGTGGAAAAAAATTTAATTAATGCAATAATGATTAATTTGAAAAATGAATAGGGTCATTTACATGGATTCATGTGTTCAATACAATAATGGTTAGTTTGAAGGTTTAAGTAAACGATTATTGAGGTTTACATGAGAGATAGATTTTGGATGATTTACCGGTAAACAATGAAGGGAGCTATGCTTAAACTTTGGATTTAATTTTGTGTAAACAAGTGGTCATATGAGAAAATAACAGTAGCTCAGTGTATGATTTGAGATTAGCAATGAAAGAAGATGGCAATGGTATTAAGAGTGGAACCCTAAAACCTCGTGAATGAAAATCAACAACTCTCATTTCTCAAACATGGAGTATGTAGAAGATAGGGCGAAGTTAGTGAATAAAACGGAGTATAGAATTTTATTAGACATTTCACATTTTTAACTCTAAATTGGATGGTCAACACGGTCAATCAACGCCAATTCGTTGACTGGGCACCAAACTCAGATATTGACAAAATTAGGCACCAAACGCGAAAGTGCACCATTTTATAGGCACCAAACTCGAAATATCCCTTCTAATAATGAACTTCTAATCTTTTATAAAGGTCATAGATTACCTATAATAAAACATTGAAAGAATGAGATAAGGTTTTCAACCGTTAATAACTTCTCAACGATTATGGGATCTTCTTTAAGATAGATAATCATTGCAAAATTTGAATAAAATACCATAAACACAAATGACTTAAGTAAGTCCGCAGGCTTCGTTAGATGTCGAAACCTTTATGATCAAGACCAAATCATGAAAAGAGAAATACTCCCCTTTAATAGAAAATTTTCATAAAAAATATTCCCTGCATAAATTACATGTCTAGAGGCTTGAGAGTTGAAAAAAGCTTGCATTTTGGATGCATTGACTCAAGGAAGTCCAGTGACTTCGTTAGAAGTCGAAATCCTTTTTTTAAAACCAAACTATAAAATAGATAAACTCATTTTTATTATAAAATATTCTAAAAAATGATTATGGTAAATAATAATACATTTAAAGGCTCTACATTTTATCCAAATTGCATTTCTACGTATGTTGATTCCAAAAATAACGAGGGAAGTCATCCTTTACATTGAAAATAAGGATAAAACACCAATTGATAAGCGTCCAAATCCTAAAATTTTTCTTGTATACTGTGGGGAACTGAAAGACAGAGGTAACAGAAAAAGAATGAGGTCATTCCCACTTCGTATGAAGAAGTTATGAGCAAAATAGTCAAAAAAGAGATTACACAAACCATTGGGGGACAAAGAGAGTTATATAAGTAAACAATATTTACAATAAGGGGTATTTTGAGTTTGGTGCCTATAAAATGGCACACCTTTGCCTTTGGTACCTAACTTTGTCAGAATTTGAGTTTCGTGTGGGTCCCAATCAAGCAGTTGACTTAACGGATGACTGGTGGACCGTTCACAAGCTGTGTTGGAGCACAACTTGTTGCTCGGCCCCCCGCCAAGTTTTGTAAATAAATACGTGTCTTTGTGAACAATTGTTTAAACAATCATTATTTAATTTAATTAGTTCATTAACACGGACCACGGTAGGGAAATCTCTCTAGATCATTTTCCAAACACGTTACGAGTGTTCAGGAGAAATAAGGCTGACTTATGACTTCCACGATAACTATGGATTTACATAAAATGGAAACAAATTTAATTAATACAATAATGATTAATTTGAAAAATGAATAGGGTCATTTACATGGATTCATTTGTTCAATACAATAATGGTTAGTTTGAAGGTTTAAGGAAACGATTATTGAGGTTTACACGAGAGATAGATTTTGGATGATTTACTGGTAAACAATGAAGGGAGCTATGGTTATACTTTGGATTTAATTTTGTGTAAACAGGTGATCATATGAGAAAATAACAGTAGCTCAGTGTATGATTTGAGATTAGCAATGTAACAAGATGGCAATGGTATTAAGAGTGGAACCTAAAACCTCGTGAATGAAAATCAACAACTCTCATTTCTCAAACATGGAGTATGTAGAAGATAAGGCGCAGTTTGTGAATAAAACGGAGTATAGAATTTTATTTGATATTTCACATTTTTAACTCTAAATTGGATGGTCAACACGGTCAATCAACGCCAATTTGTTGACTGGGCACCAAACTCAGATATTGACAAAGTTAGGCACCAAACGCGAAAGTGTACCATTTTATAGGGACCAAACTCGAAATATCCCTTCTAATAATGAACTTCTAATCTCTTAAAAAGGTCATAGATTACCTATAATAAAACATTGAAAGAATGAGATAAGGTTTGCAACAGTTAATAACTTCTCAACGATTCTGGGATCTTCTCTAAGCTAGATAATCATCGCAAAAATTGAATAAAATACAATAATCACAAATGACTCAAGAAAGTCCACAGGCTTCGTTAGATGTCGGAACTCTATGATCAAGACCATATCATGAAACAGAAAGACTCCCCTTTAATAGAAAATTTTCAGAAAAAATATTTCCTGCTCAAATTACATTTCTAGAGGCTTGAGAGTCGAAAAAAGCTTGCATTTTGGATGCATTGACTCAAGGAAGTCCAGTGACTTCGTTAGAAGTCGAAATCCTTTTTTTAAAACCAACCTATAAACTAGATAAACTCATTTTTATTATATATTTTCTAAAAAATGTTTGTGGTAAATAATAATACATTTAAAGGCTCTACATTTTATCCAAATTTCATTTCTACGTATGTTGATTCCAAAAATAACGAGGGAAGTCATCCTTTACATTGAAAATAAGGATAAAACACCAATTGCTAAGCGTTCAAATCCTAAAAATTTAATTAATGCAATAATAATTAATTTGAAAAATGAATAGGGTCATTTACATGGATTCATTTGTTCAATACAATAATGGTTAGTTTGAAGGTTTAAGGAAACGATTATTGAGGTTTACATGAGAAATAGATTTTTGATGATTTACCGGTAAACAATGAAGGGAGCTATGCTTATACTTTGGATTTAATTTTGTGTAAACAGGTGGTCATATGAGAAAATAAGGGTAGCTCAGTGTATGATTTGAGATTAGCAATGAAAGAAGATGGCAATGGTATTAAGAGTGGAACCTAAAACCTCGTGAATGAAAATCAACAACTTTCAATTCTCAAACATGGAGTATGTAGAAGATAGGGTGCAGTTAGTGAATAAAACGAAGGTTAGAATTTTATTAGACATTTCATATTTTTAGCTCTAAATTGGATGGTCAACACGGTCAATCAACGCCAATTCGTTGACTTGGCACCAAACTCAGATATTGACAAAGTTAGGCACCAAACGCGAAAGTTTACCATTTTAGAGGCACCAAACTCGAAATATCCCTTCTAATAATGAACTTTTAATCTCTTAAAAAGGTCATAGATTACCTATAATAAAACATTGAAAGAATGAGATAAGGTTTGCAACAGTTAATAACTTCTCAACGATTCTGGGATCTTCTCTAAGCTAGATAATCATCGCAAAAATTGAATAAAATACAATAATCACAAATGACTCAAGAAAGTCCACAGGCTTCGTTAGATGTCGGAACTCTATGATCAAGACCATATCATGAAACAGAAAGACTCCCCTTTAATAGAAAATTTTCAGAAAAAATATTTCCTGCTCAAATTACATTTCTAGAGGCTTGAGAGTCGAAAAAAGCTTGCATTTTGGATGCATTGACTCAAGGAAGTCCAGTGACTTCGTTAGAAGTCGAAATCCTTTTTTTAAAACCAACCTATAAACTAGATAAACTCATTTTTATTATATATTTTCTAAAAAATGTTTGTGGTAAATAATAATACATTTAAAGGCTCTACATTTTATCCAAATTTCATTTCTACGTATGTTGATTCCAAAAATAACGAGGGAAGTCATCCTTTACATTGAAAATAAGGATAAAACACCAATTGCTAAGCGTTCAAATCCTAAAAATTTAATTAATGCAATAATGATTAATTTGAAAAATGAATAGGGTCATTTACATGGATTCATTTGTTCAATACAATAATGGTTAGTTTGAAGGTTTAAGGAAACGATTATTGAGGTTTACATGAGAAATAGATTTTTGATGATTTACCGGTAAACAATGAAGGGAGCTATGCTTATACTTTGGATTTAATTTTGTGTAAACAGGTGGTCATATGAGAAAATAAGGGTAGCTCAGTGTATGATTTGAGATTAGCAATGAAAGAAGATGGCAATGGTATTAAGAGTGGAACCTAAAACCTCGTGAATGAAAATCAACAACTTTCAATTCTCAAACATGGAGTATGTAGAAGATAGGGTGCAGTTAGTGAATAAAACGAAGGTTAGAATTTTATTAGACATTTCATATTTTTAGCTCTAAATTGGATGGTCAACACGGTCAATCAACGCCAATTCGTTGACTTGGCACCAAACTCAGATATTGACAAAGTTAGGCACCAAACGCGAAAGTTTACCATTTTAGAGGCACCAAACTCGAAATATCCCTTCTAATAATGAACTTATAATCTTTTAAAAAGGTCATAGATTACCTATAATAAAACATGGAAAGAAGAAGATAAGGTTTTCAACCGTTAATAACTTCTCAATGATTAAGGGATCTTCTTTAAGCTAGATAATCATTGCAAAATTTGAATAAAATACCATAAACACAAATGACTCAAGGAAGTCCGCAGGCTTCGTTAGATGTCGGAACCTTTATGATCAAGACCAAATCATGAAACAGAAATACTCCCCTTTAATAGAAAATTTTCAGAAAAAATATTCCCTGCACAAATTACATGTCTAGAGGCTTGAGAGTCGAAAAAAGCTTGCATTTTGGATGCATTGACTCAAGGAAGTCCAGTGACTTCGTTAGAAGTCGAAATCCTTTTTTTAAAACCAAACTATAAACTAGATAAACTCATTTTTATTATAAAATTTTCTAAAAAATGATTGTGGTAAATAATAATACATTTAAAGGCTCTACATGTTATCCAAATTGCATTTCTACGTATGTTGATTCCAAAAATAAAGAGGGAAGTCATCTTTTACATTGAATATAAGGATGAAACACCAATTGTTAAGCGTACAAAACCTAAATTGTTTTCCTGTATACTGTGGGGAACTGAAATACAGAGGTAACAGAAAAAGAATGAGGTCATTCCCACTTCGTATGAAGAAGTTATGAGCAAAATAGTCGAAAAAGAGATTACACAAACCCTTGGGGGACAAAGAAAGTTATATAAGTAGACAATATTTATAATAAGGGGTATTTTGAGTTTGGTGCCTATAAATTGGCACACCTTTGCCTTTGGTACCTAACTTTGTCAGAATTTGAGTTTCGTGTGGGTCCCAATCAAGCAGTTGACTTAACAGATGACTGGTGGACCGTTCATAAGCTGTGTTGGAGCATAATTTGTTGCTCGGCCCCCCGCCAAGTTTTGTAAATAAATACGTGTCTTTGTGAATAATTGTTTAAACAATCATTATTTAATTTAACTAGTTCACTAACACGGACCACGGTAGGGAAATCTCTCTAGATCATTTTCCAAACACGTTACGAGCGTTCAGGAGAAATAAGGCTGACTTATCTGACTTCCACGATAACTATGGATTTACATAAAATGGAAACAAATTTAATTAATACAATAATGATTAATTTGAAAAATGAATAGGGTCATTTACATGGATTCATTTGTTCAATACAATAATGGTTAGTTTGAAGTTTTAAGGAAACGATTATTAGGGTTTACATGAGAAATAGATTTTTGATGATTTACCGGTAAACAATGAAGGGAGCTATGCTTATACTTTGGATTTAATTTTGTGTAAACAGGTGGTCATATGAGAAAATAACGGTGGCTCAGTGTATGATTTGAGATTAGCAATGAAAGAAGATGGCAATGGTATTAAGAGTGGAACCTAAAACCTCGTGAATGAAAATAAACAACTCTCATTTCTCAAACATGGAGTATGTACAAGATAGGGCGCAGTTAGTGAATAAAACGGAGGTTAGAATTTTATTACACATTTCACATTTTTAACTCTAAATTGGATGGTCAACACGGTCAATCAACGCCAATTCGTTGACTGGGCACCAAACTCAGATATTGACAAAGTTAGGCACCAAACGCGAATGTGTACCATTTTATAGGCACCAAACTCAAAATATCCCTTCTAATAATGAACTTCTAATCTTTTAAAAAGGTCATATATTACCTATAATAAAACATGGAAAGAAGGAGATAAGGTTTGCAACCGTTAATAACTTCTCAACGATTATGGGATCTTCTTTAAGCTAGATAATCATTGCAAAATTTGAATAAAATACCATAATCACAAATGACTCAAGGAAGTCCGCAGGCTTCGTTA
The DNA here is from genome assembly GCF_003573695.1 of Papaver somniferum. Classification (NCBI taxonomy): domain Eukaryota; kingdom Viridiplantae; phylum Streptophyta; class Magnoliopsida; order Ranunculales; family Papaveraceae; genus Papaver; species Papaver somniferum. The sequence continues at coordinate 201,071,162 of NC_039366.1, read as the reverse complement.
GATGTCGGAACTCTATGATCAAGACCAAATCATGAAACAGAAAGACTCCCCTTTAGTAGAAAATTTTCAGAAAAAATATTCCCTGCATAAATTACATGTCTAGAGGCTTGAGAGTCGAAAAAAGCTTGCATTTTGGATGCATTGACTCAAGGAAGTTCAGTGACTTCGTTAGAAGTCGAAATCCTTTTTTTAAAACCAAACTATAAACTAGATAAACTCATTTTTGTGATAAAAGTTTCTTAAAAATTATTGTGGTAAATAATAATACATTTAAAGGCTCTACATGTTATCCAAATTGCATTTCAACGTATGTTGATTCCAAAAATAAAGAGGGAAGTCATCTTTTACATTGAAAATAAGGATGAAACACCAATTGTTAAGCGTACAAAACCTAAATTGTTTTCCTGTGTACTGTGGGGAACTGAAAGACAGAGGTAACAGAAAAAGAATGAGGTCATTCCCACTTCGTATGAAGAAGTTATGAGCAAAATAGTCGAAAAAGAGATTACACAAACCCGTGGGGGACAAAGAGAGTTATATAAGTAGACATTATTTATAATAAGGGGTATTTTGAGTTTGGTGCCTATAAAATGGCACCCATTTGCCTTTGGTACCTAACTTTGTCGGAATTTGAGTTTGGTGTGGGTCCCAATCAAGCAGTTGACTTAACGGATGACTGGTGGACTGTTCACAAGCTGTGTTGGAGCACAACTTGTTGCTCGGCCCCCTGCCAACTTTTGTAAATAAAGACGTGTCTTTGTGAATAATTGTTTTAACAATCATTATTTAATTTAACTAGTTCACTAACACGGACCACGGTAGGGAAATCTCTTTAGATCATTTTCAAAACACGTTACGAGCGTTACGGAGAAATTAGGCTGACTTATCTGACTGCCACGATAACTCTGTATTTACATAAAATGGAAACAAATTTAATTAATACAATAATGATTAATTTTAAAAATGAATAGGGTCATTTACATGGATTCAATTGTTCAATACAATAATGGTTAGTTTGAAGGTTTAAGGAAACGATTATTGGGGTTTACATGAGAAATAAATTTTGGATGATTTACCGGTAAACAATGAAGGGAGCTATGCTTATACTTTGGATTTCATTTTGTGTAAACAGGTGGTCATATGAAAAAATAACGGTAGCTCATTGTATGATTTGAGATTATCAATGAAAGAAGATGGCAATGGTATTAAGAGTGGAACCTAAAACCTCGTGAATGAAAATCAAAAACTCTCATTTCTCAAACATGGAGTATGTACAAGATAGGGCGCAGTTAGTGAATAAAACGGAGGTTAGAATTTTATTACACATTTCACATTTTTAACTCTAAATTGGATGGTCAACACGGTCAATCAACGCCAATTCGTTGACTGGGCACCATACTCAGATATTGACAAAGTTAGGCACCAAACGCGAATGTGTACCATTTTATAGGCACCAAACTCAAAATATCCCTTCTAATAATGAACTTCTAATCTTTTAAAAAGGTCATAGATTACCTATAATAAAACATGGAAAGAAGGAGATAAGGTTTGCAACCGTTAATAACTTCTCAACGATTATGGGATCTTCTTTAAGCTAGATAATCATTGCAAAATTTGAATAAAATACCATAAACACAAATGACTCAAGGAAGTCCGCAGGCTTCGTTAGATGTCGGAACTCTATGATCAAGACCAAATCATGAAACAAAAGACTCCCCTTTAATAGAAAATTTTCAGAAAAAATATTCCCTGCATAAATTACATGTCTAGAGGCTTGAGAGTCGAAAAAAGCTTGCATTTTGGATGCATTGACTTAAGGAAGTCCAGAGACTTCGTTAGAAGTCGAAATCCGTTTTTTAAAACCAAACTATAAACTAGATAAACTCATTTTTATTATAAAATTTTCTAAAAAATGATTGTGGTAAAAAATAATACATTTAAAGGCTCTACATGTTATCCAAATTGCATTTCTACGTATGTTGATTCCAAAAATAAAGAGGGAAGTCATCCTTTACATTCAAAATAAGGATAAAACACCAATTGATAAGCGTCCAAATCCTAAAAACTTTCTTGTATACTGTGGGGAGCTGAAAGACAGAGGTAACAGAAAAATAATGAGGTCATTCCCACTTCTTATGAAGAAGTTATGAGCAAAATAGTCGAAAAAGAGATTACACAAACCCTTGGGGGACAAAGAGAGTTATATAAGTAGACAATAATTATAATAAGGGGTATTTTGAGTTTGGTGCCTATAAAATGGCACACCTTTTCCTTTGGTACCTAACTTTGTCGGAATTTGAGTTTGGTGTGGGTCCCAATCAAGCAGTTGACTTAACGGATGACTGGTGGACCGTTCACGAGCTGTGTTGGAGCACAACTTGTTGCTCGGCCCCCCGCCAAGTTTTATAAATAAATACGTGTCTTTGTGAATAATTGTTTAAACAATCATTATTTAATTTAACTAGTTCAAGAACACGGACCACGGTAGGGAAATCTCTCTAGATCATTTTCCAAACACGTTACGAGCGTTCCGGAGAAATAAGGATGACTTATGTGACTGCCATGATAACTATGGATTTACATAAAATGGAAACAAATTTAATTAATACAATAATGATTAAATTGAAAAATTAATAGGGTCATTTACATGGATATACATAAAATGGAAACAGATTTAATTAATACGAAAATGATTAATTTGAAAAATGAATAGGGTCATTTACATGGATTCATTTGTTCAATACAATAATGGTTAATTGAAGGTTGAAGGAAACAATTATTGGGGTTTACATGAGAGATAGATTTTGGATGATTTATGGGTAAACAATGAAGGGAGCTATGCTTATACTTTGGATATAATTTTGTGTAAACAGGTGGTCATAATATGAGAAAATAACAGTAGCTCAGTGTATGATTTGAGATTAGCAATGAAAGAAGACGACAATGGTATTAAGAGTGGAACCTAAAACCTCGTGAATGAAAATCAACAAATCTCATTTCTCAAACATGGAGTATGTAGAAGATAAGGCGCAGTTAGTGAATAAAATGGAGTTTAGAGTTTTATTAGACATTTCACATTTTTAACTCTAAATTGGATGGTCAACACGGTGTCAATCAACGCCAATTCGTTGACTGAGCGCCAAACTCAGATATTGACAAAGTTAGGCACCAAACGCGAAAGTGTACCACTTTAATCTCTTTTTCGACTATTTTGCTCATAAATTCTTCATACGAAGTGGGAATGACCTCATTCTTTTTCTGTTACCTATGTCTTTCAGTTCCCCACAGTATACAGGAAAAAATTTAGGATTTTTACGCTTATCAATTGGTGTTTCATCCTTGTTTTCAATGTAAAGGATGACTTCCCCCTTTAAATGTATTATTTTTTACCACAATTATTTTTTAGAAAATTTTATAAATAAAATGAGTTTATCTAGTTTATAATTTTATGAACATTTTCTATTAAAGGGGAGTCTTTCTGTTTCATGATTTGGTCTTGATCATAGAGTTCTGAAATCTAATGAAGCCTGCGGACTTCCTTGAGTCATTTGTGTTTATGGTATTTTATTCAAATTTTTCAATGATTATCTAGCTTAAAGAAGATCCCAGAATATTTGAGAAGTTATTAACGGTTGCTAACCTTATCTCCTTCTTTCCATGTTTTATTATACGTAATCTATGACCTTTTTAAGAGATTAGAAGTTCATTATTAGAAGGGATATTTTGAGTTTGGTGCCTATAAAATGGTATACTTTCGCGTTTGGTGCCTAACTTTGTCAATATCTGAGTTTGGTGCCCAGTCAACGAATTGGCGTTGATTGACCGTGTTGACCATCCAATTTAGAGTTCAAAATGTGAAATGTCTAATAAAATTCTAAACTCCGTTTTATTCACTAACTGCGCCTTATCTTCTACATTCTCCATGTTTGAGAAACGAGAGTTGTTGATTTCATTCACGAGGTTTTAGGTTCCACTCTTAATACCATTGCCATCTTCTTTCATTGCTAATCTCAAATCATACACTGAGCTACTGTTATTTTCTCATATGACCACCTGTTTACACAAAATTAAATCCAAAGTATAAGCATAGCTCCCTTCATTGTTTACCCATAAATCATCCAAAATCTATCTCTCATGTAAACCCCAACAATCGTTTCCTTAATCCTTCAATTAACCATTTTTGTATTGAACAAATCAATCCATGTAAATGACCCTATGCATTTTTCAAATTAATCATTTTAGTTTAAATTAAAGTTTTTTTCCATTTTATGTAAATCCATATTTATCATGGCAGTTAGATTATGTCAGCCTTATTTCTCTGGAACGCCCGTAACGTGTTTGAAAAATGCTCTAGAGAGATTTCCCTACCGTGGTCCATGTTAGTGAACTAGTTAAATTAAATAATTATTGTTTAAACAATTTATCACAAAGAAAAGTATTTATTTACAAACTTTGGCGGGGGTCCGAGCAACAAGTTGTGCTCCAACACAGCTTGTGAACGGTCAACCGGTCATCCGTTAAGTCAACTGCTTGATTGGGACCCACACCAAACTCAACTTCCGACAAAGTTAGGTACAAAAGGCAAGGGTGTGCCATTTTATAGGCACCAAACTCAAAATATCCCTTATTATAAATATTGTATACTTTTATAACTCTCTTTGTCTCCAAAGGTTTTGTGTAATCTCTTTTTCGACTATTTTGCTCATAACTTCTTCATACGAAGTGGGAATGACCTCATTCTTTTTCTGTTACCTCTGTCTTTCAGTTCCCCACAGTATACAGGAAAAAATTCAGGTTTTGGACGCTTAACAATTGGTGTTTCATCCTTATTTTCAATGTAAAGGATGACTCCCCTCTTTATTTTTGGAATCAACATACGTAGAAATGCAATTTGGATAAAATTTGGGGCCTTTAAATGTATTATTTTTTACCACAATCAATTTATAGAAAATTTTATAATAAAAATGAGTTTATCTAGTTTATAGTTTGCTTTTAAAAAAAAGGATTTCAACTTATAACGAAGTCACTAAACTTCCTTGAGTCAATGCATCCAAAATGCAAGCTTTTTTCGACTCTCAAGCCTCTAAACATGTAATTTGTGCAGGAAATATTTTTCTGAAAATTTTCTATTAAAGGGGAATATTTTTTTTTCATGATTTGGTCTTGATCATAGAGTCCCGACATCTAACGAAGTCTGCGGACTTCCTTGAGTCATTTGTGTTTATGGTAATTTATTCAAATTTTTCAATGATTATCTAGCTTAAAGAAGATCCCAGAATCGTTGAGAAGTTATTAACGGTTGCAAACCTTATCTCCTTCTTTCCATGTTTTATTATAGGTAATCTATGACCTTTTTAAGATATTAGAAGTTCATTATTAGAAGGGATATTTCGAGTTTGGTGCCTATAAAATGGTACACTTTCGCGTTTGGTGCCTAACTTTGTCAATATCTGAGTTTGATGCCCAATCAACGAATTGGCGTTGATTGACACCGTGTAGACCATCCGATTTAGAGTTAAAAATGTGAAATGTCTAATAAAATTCTAAACTCCGTTTTATTCACTAACTGCGCCTTATCTTCTACATACTCCATGTTTGAGAAATGAGAGTTGTTGATTTTCATTCACGAGGTTTTAGGTTCCACCCTTAATACCATTGCCATCTTCTTTCATTGTTAATCTCAAATCATACACTGAGCTACTGTTATTTTCTCATATGACCACCTGTTTACACAAAATTAAATCCAAAGTATAAGCATAGCTCCCTTCATTGTTTACCCGTAAATCATCCAAAATCTATCTCTCATGTAAACCCCAATAATCGTTTCCTTAAACCTTCAAACTAACCATTATTGTATTGAACAAATGAATCCATGTAAATGACCCTATTCATTTTTCAAATTAATCATTATTGTATTAATTAAATTTGTTTCCATTTTATGTAAATCCATAGTTATCATGGCAGTCAGATAAGTCAGCCTTATTTCTCTGAAACGCTCGTAACGTGTTTGGAAAATGATCTAGAGAGATTTCCCTACCGTGGTCCGTTTTAGTGAACTAGTTAAATTAAATAATGATTGTTTAAACAATTATTCACAAAGACACGTATTTATTTACAAAAGTAGGCGGGG
>NC_039366.1:201063805-201064879 GCF_003573695.1 Papaver somniferum | reverse complement strand
GGGGGGGGGAGCAACAAGTTGTGCTCCAACACAGCTTGTGAACGGTCCACCAGTCATCTGTTAAGTCAACTGCTTGGTTGGGACCCACACCAAACTCAAATTCCGACGAAGTTAGGTACCAAAGGAAAAGGTGTGCCATTTTACAGGCACCAAACTCAAAATACCACTTATTATAAATATTGTCTACTTATATAACTCTCTTTGTCCCCCAAGGTTTTGTGTAATATCTTTTTTGACTATTTTGCTCATAACATCTTCATACGAAGTGGGAATGACCTCATTATTTTTCTGTTACCTCTGTCTTTCAGTTCCCCACAGTATGCAGGAATATTTTTAGGATTGGACGCTTAGCAATTGGTGTTTCATCCTTATTTTCAATGTAAAGGATGACTCCCCTCTTTATTTTTGGAATCAACATACGTAGAAATGCAATTTGGATAACATGTAGAGCCTTTAAATGTATTATTTTTTCCCATAATCATTTTTTAGAAAATTTTATAATAAAAATGAGTTTATCTAGTTTATAGTTTGGTTTTAAAAAAAGGATTTCGACTTCTAACGAAGTCACTGGACTTCCTTGAGTCAATGCATCCAAAATGCAAGCTTTTTTCGACTTGCAAGCCTCTAGACATGTAATTTGTGCAGGAAATATTTTTTATGAAAATTTTCTATTAAAGGGGAGTCTTTCTGTTTAATGATTTGGTCTTGATCATAGAGTTCCGACATCTAACGAAGCCTGCGTACTTCCTTGAGTCATTTGTGTTTATGGTATTTTATTCAAATTTTGCAATAATGATCTAGCTTAAAGAATATCCCATAATCGTTGAGAAGTTATTAACGGTTGCAAACCTTATCTCCTTCTTTCCATGTTTTATTATAGGCAATGTATGACCTTTTTAATAGATTAGAATTTCATTATTAGAAGGGATATTTCGCGTTTGGTGCCTATAAAATGGTACACTTTCGCGTTTGGTGCCAAACTTTGTCAATATCTGAGTTTTGTGCCCAGTCCACGAATTGGCGTTGATTGACCGTGTTGACCATCCAATATAGAGTTAAAAATGTGAAATGTCT
>NC_039366.1:201063289-201063795 GCF_003573695.1 Papaver somniferum | reverse complement strand
CCTGCGGACTTCCTTGAGTCATTTGTGTTTATGGTATTTTATTCAAATTTTTCAATGATTATCTAGCTTAAAGAAGATCCCAGAATATTTGAGAAGTTATTAACGGTTGCTAACCTTATCTCCTTCTTTCCATGTTTTATTATACGTAATCTATGACCTTTTTAAGAGATTAGAAGTTCATTATTAGAAGGGATATTTTGAGTTTGGTGCCTATAAAATGGTATACTTTCGCGTTTGGTGCCTAACTTTGTCAATATCTGAGTTTGGTGCCCAGTCAACGAATTGGCGTTGATTGACCGTGTTGACCATCCAATTTAGAGTTCAAAATGTGAAATGTCTAATAAAATTCTAAACTCCGTTTTATTCACTAACTGCGCCTTATCTTCTACATTCTCCATGTTTGAGAAACGAGAGTTGTTGATTTCATTCACGAGGTTTTAGGTTCCACTCTTAATACCATTGCCATCTTCTTTCATTGCTAATCTCAAATCATACACTGAGCTACT
>NC_039366.1:201017597-201063279 GCF_003573695.1 Papaver somniferum | reverse complement strand
TATGACCTTTTTAATAGATTAGAATTTCATTATTAGAAGGGATATTTCGCGTTTGGTGCCTATAAAATGGTACACTTTCGCGTTTGGTGCCAAACTTTGTCAATATCTGAGTTTTGTGCCCAGTCCACGAATTGGCGTTGATTGACCGTGTTGACCATCCAATATAGAGTTAAAAATGTGAAATGTCTAATAAAATTCTAAACTCTGTTTCATTCACTAACTGCGCCTTATATTCTACATACTCCATGTTTGAGAAATACGAGTTGTTGATTTTTATTCACGAGGTTTTAGGTTCCACTCTTAATACCATTGCCATCTTATTTCATTGCTAATCTCAAATCATACACTGAGCTACTGTTATTTTCTCATATGACCACCTGTTTACACAAAATTAAATCCAAAGCATAAGCATAGCTCCCTTCATTGTTTACCGGTAAATCATCCAAAATCTATCTCTCATGTAAACCCCAATGATCGTTTCCTTAAACCTTCAAACTAACCATTATTGTATTAAACAAATGAATCCATGTAAATTACCCTATTCATTTTTCAAATTAATCATTATTGCATTAATTAAATTTGTTTCCACTTTATGTAAATCCATAGTTATCATGGCAGTCAGATAAGTCAGCCTTATTTCTCTGGAACGCTCGTAACGTGTTTGGAAAATGATCTAGAGAGATTTCCCTACCGTGGTCCGTGTTAGTGACCTAGTTAAATTAAATAATGATAGTTTAAACAATTATTCACAAAGACACGTATTTATTTACAAAAGTTGGCGGGGGGCCGAGCAACAAGTTGTGCTCCAACACAGCTTGTGAACGGTCCACCAGTCATCCGTTAAGTCAACTGCTTGATTGGGACCCACACCAAACTCAAATTCCGACAAAGTTATGTACCAAAGGCAAAGGTGTGCCATTTACAGGCACCAAACTCAAAATACCCCTTATTATAAATATTGTCTACTTATATAACTCACTTTGTCCCCCAAGGTTTTGTGTAAAATCTTTTTCGACTATTTTGCTCATAAACTATTCATACCAAGTGGGAATGACCTCATTATTTTTCTGTTACCTCTGTCTTTCAGTTCCCCACAGTTTACAGGAAAATTTTAGGATTTGGACGCTTAGCAATAGGTGTTTCATCCTTATTTTCAATGTAAAGGATGACTTCCCTCTTTATTTTTTGAATCAACATAAGTAGAAATGCAATTTGGATAAAATGTAGAGCCTTTAAATGTATTATGTTTTACCACGATCATTTTTTTGAAAATTTTATAATAAAAATGAGTTTATCTAGTTTGTAATTTGGTTTTAAAAAAAGGATTTCGACTTCTAACGAAGTCACTGGACTTCCTTGAGTCAATGCATCCAAAATGCATGCTTTTTTCGACTCTCAAGCCTCTAGACATGTAATTTGTGCAGGAAATATTTTTTCTGAAAATTTTCTATTAAAGGGGAGTCTCTCTGTTTCATGATTTGGTCTTGATAATAGAGTTCCGACATCTAACGAAGCCTGAGGACTTCCTTGAGTCATTTGTGCTTATGGCATTTTATTCAAATTTTGCAATGATGATCTAGCTTAAAGAATATCCCATAATCGTTGAGAAGTTATTAACGGTTGCAAACCTTATCTCCTTCTTTCCATGTTTTATTATAGGTTATATATGACCTTTTTAATAGATTAGAATTTCATTATTAGAAGGGATATTTCGCGTTTGGTGCCTATAAAATGGTACACTTTCGCGTTTGGTGCCAAACTTTGTCAATATCTGAGTTTTGTGCCCAGTCCACGAATTGGCGTTGATTGACCGTGTTGACCATCCAATATAGAGTTAAAAATGTGAAATGTCTTATAAAATTATAAACTCCGTTTCATTCACTAACTGCGCCTTATATTCTACATACTCCATGTTTGAGAAATACGAGTTGTTGATTTTTATTCACGAGGTTTTAGGTTCCACTCTTAATACCATTGCCATCTTCTTTCATTGCTAATCTCAAATCATACACTGAGCTACTGTTATTTTCTCATATGACCACCTGTTTACACAAAATTAAATCCAAAGCATAAGCATAGCTCCCTTCATTTTTTACCGGTAAATCATCCAAAATCTATCTCTCATGTAAACCCCAATGATCGTTTCCTTAAACCTTCAAACTAACCATTATTGTATTGAACAAATGAATCCATGTAAATTACCCTATTCATTTTTCAAATTAATCATTATTGCATTAATTAAATTTGTTTCCACTTTATGTAAATCCATAGTTATCATGGCAGTCAGATAAGTCAGCCTTATTTCTCTGGAACGCTCGTAACGTGTTTGGAAAATGATCTAGAGAGATTTCCCTACCGTGGTCCGTGTTAGTGAACTAGTTAAATTAAATAATGATAGTTTAAACAATTATTCACAAAGACACGTATTTATTTACAAAAGTTGGTGGGGGGCCGAGCAACAAGTTGTGCTCCAACACAGCTTGTGAACGGTCCACCAGTCATCCGTTAAGTCAACTGCATTATTGGGACCCACACCAAACTCAAATTCCGACAAAGTTAGGTACCAAAGGCAAAGGTGTGCCATTTACATGCACCAAACTCAAAATACCCCTTATTATAAATATTGTCTACTTATATAACTCACTTTGTCCCCCAAGGTTTTGTGTAAAATCTTTTTCGACTATTTTGCTCATAAACTATTCATACGAAGTGGGAATGACCTCATTATTTTTCTGTTACCTCTGTCTTTCAGTTCCCCACAGTTTACAGGAAAATTTTAGGATTTGGACGCTTAGCAATAGGTGTTTCATCCTTATTTTCAATGTAAAGGATGACTTCCCTCTTTATTTTTTAAATCAACATAAGTAGAAATGCAATTTGGATAAAATGTAGAGCCTTTAAATGTATTATTTTTTACCACGATCATTTTTTTGAAAATTTTATAATAAAAATGAGTTTATCTAGTTTGTAATTTGGTTTTAAAAAAAGGATTTCGACTTCTAACAAAGTCACTGGACTTCCTTGAGTCAATGCATCCAAAATGCATGCTTTTTTCGACTCTCAAGCCTCTAGACATGTAATTTGTGCAGGAAATATTTTTTCTGAAAATTTTCTATGAAAGGGGAGTCTTTCGGTTTCATGATTTGGTCTTGATAATAGAGTTCCGACATCTAACGAATCCTGCGGACTTCCTTGAGTCATTTGTGTTTATGGTATTTTATTCAAATTTTTCAATGATTATCTAGCTTAAAGAAGATCCCAGAATATTTGAGAAGTTATTAACGGTTGCTAACCTTATCTCCTTCTTTCCATGTTTTATTATACGTAATCTATGACCTTTTTAAGAGATTAGAAGTTCATTATTAGAAGGGATATTTTGAGTTTGGTGCCTATAAAATGGTATACTTTCGCGTTTGGTGCCTAACTTTGTCAATATCTGAGTTTGGTGCCCAGTCAACGAATTGGCGTTGATTGACCGTGTTGACCATCCAATTTAGAGTTCAAAATGTGAAATGTCTAATAAAATTCTAAACTCCGTTTTATTCACTAACTGCGCCTTATCTTCTACATTCTCCATGTTTGAGAAACGAGAGTTGTTGATTTCATTCACGAGGTTTTAGGTTCCACTCTTAATACCATTGCCATCTTCTTTCATTGCTAATCTCAAATCATACACTGAGCTACTCTTATTTTCTCATATGACCACCTGTTTACACAAAATTAAATCCAAAGTATAAGCATAGCTCCCTTCATTGTTTACCGGTAAATCATCCAAAATCTATCTCTCCTGTAAACCCCAATAATCGTTTCCTTAAACCTTCAAACTAACCATTATTATATTGAAAAAATGAATCCATTTAAATGACCCTATTCATTTTTCAAATTAATCATTATTGTATTAGTTAAATTTGTTTCCAGTTTATGTAAATCCATAGTTATCATTGCAGTCAGATAAGTCAGCCTTATTTCTCTGGATCGCTCGTAACGTGTTTGGAAAATGATCTAGAGAGATTTCCCTACCATGGTCCGTGTTAGTGAACTAGTTAAATTAAATAAGGATTGTTTAAACAATTATTAACAAAGACACGTATTTATTTACAAAATTTGGTGGGGGGCCGAGCAACAAGTTGTGCTCCAACACAGCCTGTGAACGGTCCACCAGTCATCTGTTAAGTCAACTTCTTGATTGGGACCCACACAAAACTCAAATTCCGACAAAGTTAGGTACCAAACTCAAAATACCCCTTATTATAAATATTGTCTTCTTATATAACTCTCTTTGTCCCCCCAAGGTTTTGTGTAATCTCTTTTTCGACTATTTTGCTCATAACTTCATACGAAGTGGGAATGACCTCATTCTTTTTATGTTACCTCTGTCTTTCAGTTCCCCACAGTATACAGGAAAATATTTAGGATTTAGACGCTTAGCAATTGGTGTTTCAACCTTATTTTCAATGTAAAGGATGACATCTTTATTTTTGGAATCAACATACGTAGAAATGCAATTTGGATAACATGTAGAGCCTTTAAATGTATTATTTTTTTTACCAAAATCATTTTTTAGAAAATTTTATAATAAAAATGAGTTTATCTAGTTTATAGTTTGGTTTTAAAAAAAGGATTTCGACTTCTAACAAACTCACTGGACTTCCTTGAGTCAATGCATCCAAAATGCAAGCTTTTTTCGACTCTCAAGCCTCTAGACATGTAATTTGTGCAGGAAATATTTTTTCTGAAAATTTTCTATTAAAGGGGAGTCTTTCTGTTTCGTGATTTGGTCTTGATCATAGAGTTCCGACATCTAACGAAGCCTGGTGACTTCATTGAGTGATTTGTATGGTATTTTATTCAATTTTTGCGATGATTATCTAGCTTAAAGAAGATACCATAATCGTTGAGAAGTTATTAACGGTTGCAAACCTTATATCCTTCCTTCCATGTTTTATTATAGGTAATGTATGACCTTTTTAAAAGATTAGAAGTTCATTATTAGAAGGGATATTTCGAGTTTGGTGCCTATAAAATAGTACACTTTCGCGTTTGGTGCCTAACTTTGTCAATATCTGAGTTTGGTGCCCAGTCAACGAATTCGCATTGATTGACCGTGTTGACCATCCAATTTAGAGTTTAAAATGTGAAATGTCTAATAAAATTTTAAACTCCGTTTTATTCACTCACTGCTCCCTATCTTCTACATACTCCATGTTTGAGAAATTAGAGTTGTTGATTTTCATTCACGAGGTTTTAGGTTCCACTCTTAATACCATTGCCATCTTCTTTCATTGCTAATCTCAAATCATAAACTGAGCTACTGTTATTTTCTCATATGACCACCGGTTTACACAAAATTAAATACAAAGTATAAGCATATCTCCCTTCATTGTTTACCAGTAAATCATCCAAAATTTATCTCTCATGTAAATCCCAATAATCGTTTCCTTAAACCTTCAATCTAACCATTATTGTATTGAAAAAATGAATCCATGTAAATGACCCTATTCATTTTTAAAATTAATCATTATTGTATTAGTTAAATTTGTTTCCAGTTTATGTAAATCCATATTTATCATGGCAGTCAGATAAGTCAGCCTTATTTCTCTGTATCGCTCGTAACGTGTTTGGAAAATGATCTAGAGAGATTTCCCTACCGTGGTCCTTGTTAGTGAACTATTTAAATTAAATAATGATTGTTTAAACAATTATTCACAAAGACACGTATTTATTTACAAAAGTTGGTGGGGGGGCGAGCAACAAGTTGTGCTCCAACACAGCTTGTGAACGGTCCACCAGACATCCGTTAAGTTAACTGCTTGGTGGGACCCACACCAAACACAAATTCCGACAAAGTTGGGTACCAAAGGAAAAGGTGTGCCATTTTATAGGCACCAAACTCAAAATACCCCTTATTATAAATATTTTCTACTTATATAACTCTCTTTGTCCCCCAAGGGTTTGTGTAATCTCTTTTTCGACTATTTTGCTCATAACTTCTTCATACGAAGTGGGAATGACCTCATTCTTTTTCTGTTACCTCTGTGTTTCAGTTCCCCACAGTATACATGAAAACTTTTAGGATTTGGACGCTTAGCAATTGCTGTTTCATTCTTATTTTCAATGTAAAGGTGACTTCCCTCTTTATTTTTGGAATCAACATACGTAGAAATGCAATTTGGATAACATATAGAGCCTTTAAATATATTATTTTTTACCACAATCATTTTTTAGAAAATTTTATAATAAAAATGAATTTATTTAGTTTATAGTTTGGTTTTAAAAAAAGGATTTCGACTTCTAACAAAGTCACTGGACTTCCTTGAGTCAATGCATCCAAAATGGAAGATTTTTTCGACTCTCAAACCTCTAGACATGTAATTTGTGCAGGAAATATTTTTTCTGAAAATTTTCTATTAAAGGGGAGTCTTTCTGTTTCATGATTTGGTCTTGATCATAGAGTTCCGACATCTAACGAAGCCTGCGGACTTCCTTGAGTCATTTGTGTTTATGGTATTTTATTCAAATTTTGCGATGATTATCTAGCTTAAAGAAGATCCCATAATCGTTGAGAAGTTATTAACGGTTGCAAACCTTATATCCTTTTTTCCATGTTTTATTATAGGTAATTTATGACCTTTTTAAAAGATTAGAAGTTCATTATTAGAAGGGATATTTCGAGTTTGGTGCCTATAAAATGGTACACTTTTGCGTTTGGTGCCTAACTTTGTCAATATCTGAGTTTGGTGCCCAGTCAACAAATTGGCGTTGATTGACCATGTTGACTGATAGACGCATTTATCTGTCTAATATAGCTCAATTGTATATATTGTTAGTGCTCGAATTTGTACTTATTTGGTTATTTTATTTATTTGTAGGTGTTTTTAGAAGAATAAGGATTTGCGGCGAAATTGGCTGGAAATGCGGCATTTGGACCTCCGTTGATAAAGTACCAGAAACGCCCCAGAAGTGTACCGGAAGTACCCCAGGAATATCCCGGAGGAACCCCGAAAAAGTGCGGAAAAAATGTCCCAGAAGAATTGTTATACGGACCCTTGATTTTGGATAAGGGGTAACCTAATTACTAAGGGGTAACCCATTTCCAGGCAGTTGCTAAAGGGAGAACAGAACTGGCTAGGGGGCATCTCTTCTTCACGGTTTGAAACAGAAAATTGGCGGGAAGAAGAGTTTATCAACTGTTGAAATTTCGTTCAGATTTCGATTGAGTTTTGGTATGATTAAAGGGCTGGAAATTTTTGGGCTTACTACATGGACTTAGAGGAAGCTAATAGAGGTAATTTGAAGGGCCAGAAGTGGCTGGATAATCCGTGAGAAGCGTATGGAGATAAAACAGTGAGACGGGAAGAGTTTGGCCCTGTTTGAATCGAATTGGGATTCCCAGTGTGGCTAGGTTGTGGATATACACTCCTAGAGTCTCTACTATATCTAACTAGGAGTTTGGGAGAAGTTGGAAACCTACAGAAGCCACGTAGGATCGACAGACGTGTAGAAAAGAAGAAAAACATAACTAGGCAGCGAAGAAAAAAAAGAGAAGATTTTCTCAAGATTCGATTACTCTTTTGTGTATAAATAGGAAGTTTAAGGTTCCTAGAAGTTTATCAAGAGGTTTGGGGTCTAAAGGAGGGCTCAGAATCCAACAAAAGCGATCGAGAGAAGTTAGCAGTTCTGTTGCTGCTGCTGCGGAAGGAAGAGGAGAGCGTGAAGAACACACTCTTCAGGGAAGACTTATTTTTGAAGCAAAACAACGGCAGTTTATGTCAACTATCGTTGTTCGCTTGGGCAACAACCACTTCTTTTCTTCTTTTCTTTTTGTAACGGAGCAGCAGCGACTTCGCAACAGTAACTTCTGTTGCGATTTTTCTGTTGCATTGCTTACTTAATTAATCAACTTTTGGAGCTTTGAACATGTATTATGAGCAAGTGATTAATATGAGAAGCTAAACACCTTAGCCAAGGCGACGGAGGAAGCCATTGTTTCATGAAAAGTGGTATAATTCTATTTTATTTATTTATTGCAATATTATTTACATGATTATTTGCATAGAACTTAAAAGAATAATTGATTTTTATTGAGTTGTTGTGAGTCGTTTTGATGGATCATGCTTAGTTTTAATACTTTTGATGTTTCATGCTTGGTGATTACAATTATTACTTCAAAAATCTATCATAGGCAAATATTAGAATCACTTTAAAAAGAAAACTTGTATGAATATTGACTAGAATTTATCACTCGATTGATCAATGGTGGAATCCAGAGTCTTGGTATGTTCTTATTATCTTTGAAACACTCTTATTTAATTTTCTAAAATCCTTCACAAGTTCGAGAGAACGACAACTTTCTTTACCACTATTACAAACACATCAATTTTTGGCGCCACCGACGCGGACTTGTTTTTTTTTTAGGGTTTTAGATTATTTTTTTTAGTTTTTCTTTTAGTTTTTTTTTTATTTTTTTTTATTATTATTAATTTTGTTCTCTTTTACTCGTTTATTTTTGTTTACTTTCAGACTTGGAGCGGAGCTAAGGAAAAGATAAAGTGTTGAAAATAAAAGCGAAGCCAATGAAGGAAAGCGAAGAAAAAAGGAGTGAAGAAGAAGTTTTGTAAATAGTTATTTGATTTTTAGAAGTTGTATTAGGGTTTCTTTATTCTTTATTCTTTTGTAATTTTTCTTTTCTTTTGGACATTTCTTTTGGACATTATTATTTTTAAACCCTAAGGAAGGGTTAAATTAAATACAAACTGTGTGCAGGGAAGGACGACGATTACGATATCGTCTCGGCCCCTCGGGTTCGTACATGACATAGGAGTCGTGGCCCGAGTCACTTCAGCGGTTCTTCGCCCGTCTAGTACGGGAGGTAAAATTCTAATCACCCGTGAATCCCCTGTCAGCGGGTTTACTGTCTGCCTTAAGGTGATTCATTGTTTGAGGACGAACCGGACTGTTTTTATATTCCTAGTAAAGGGCAAGGCCTGGCCCAAACAAGATAAGGGTTCGGATTTCATCACCGTTCCCTTCTTGCCCATTTTAGGAGAACAAAACCTAACGCGAACCCAATATTTAAAATCTGATTAGAAAGAGACCTATAGGGTATCGAGCTTGTTAGGAAAATTTTTCGAAGGATATTGGTTACCTTTTAAGCAATTTCAAAGGTCATGATGACTTCTGGGAGTTGAAACAAGCCGCCTTGTAACGCCGGTGAGGCCTTGGGTATCAAAGCTCCATTCAGCTTCCCTCGCCTCAGTTTCATCTCACATTAGCTCGGATTGATCCAGAAGGGTTGCTCAAACTGTAACGAATTCCCCTTCGAGAGATAGAAGCTAGTCTAGAAACAATCTAAGTGGAGCCATCATGCTTTTTGTTTGCTAGAAATATTAGGTTTGCTTTGGTGAAGTTGAGTCGGCCTTGTTTGTGATTGTGTAGAATTCCCTTGTAATTAAGAATGTCAAACTGGTGTAATAGAAGCCAATATAATGAGTATCGACCTGAAGTTGATTATGGACATCATCAATTTTATGACCATAATGTGAATAGTGGTTGGGAACACCAATCTTTTCAAGGTTATGGCTCGTATCATAGTGAGCCCAACTACTATCCACACGCTCACCGGTCATACGAGAAAAATTCTGCTAATGCCTCTTTAATTGAGTCGACACGTAAGTTAGCCGAGACAGCACGTAAGTTCGCTGAAATGAATAACATAGTTATGGACGAAAATAATGCAATGAGTGAACTTTCTTCACATGATTTCCTAGATTATGTCAGGAATTCATGTGAGTCGGCCCAAAAGCTTTTGTTAGAGACCCAAGAGAGGAATAGAATTGCTCAAAATGATCTTAATTTCCAATACAGTGTTTTCAATAATGCCCTTGAAGTCAATAGTGAATATATGCCTAATTTAGAGGACAAGGTTAGAATAAAAAACACTACTTGTTTAGATAAGGTTCAATCATCTTCCTACGATTATGATGATGAGGATAGGAGTAATGAAGAATTTGAAACATATAGGCATAGTGATCAGGAAGCTAGTAATCCAATTGAACTTTATAGTGATTATATTATTTCTAGTTCAAATCCAAATAATTATTATGATTATTCACCTATTCAAAAGGACGAGGATTTGATTAGGGATTCCACCGTTTTAGACGATGTAGTTTGTCCTGTTGATTACGAAGCCGATAGTGGTTTAGAGGAACCGGTTTATCTTGAGACTACTGTTTTCGAGTCGAACGATTTAGAAACTATAATCGATGATGGTTTTAAGGAACGGTTTTATCATGAGAATGCTGTTTTAACATCGTACGATTTAGAAACAATAGTCTTAGATGAATTCGTAGAGATGAGTGAGGATGCACCGCAAGATTATAACTTAGAAGAATCAATTGCCTATTTTCAGGAATCTGATGACCTAGAAATTAGAGAGAGTGTGACTAGTCTAACTAGAGACACTGAAAACTCTAAGTTTGGGGGTATCACCATTCACCCTGTGCCTTACCTTTAGATCTTACAGAGATCCCTCATTTAGGACTTGAAATGATTACCTCGACCATTTTACATAATAGTTGTCCCGAACCTAATGATGTCCACGAAGAAGTTAAGTCGTTAGAAACCCATCCTCTGGTAGATGTGGTTAGCCCAGGCAATAACACCCAGATTGACTTTGTTTTCCCACCAAATAGTTTTCTTCCAAATGTGGGAACGTTTGTATTTAAAATGAGTCGAATATTAAGTTCTGAGACTAAGCCTAAGTACTTTAGGTTAATAGAATCGACCCATTTTCCTAAGAATGTCCACTACTCTCACTGTGGTCAATTATGTAAGTCAAACCTGATTGACTTAGAGGATCCTCAGTTATTTAGGTTATTATTATGTGCTTCTAAGTTCTTATTTGAGTTTTTACTGACTCTAAGACCTAGTGATTCGGATCCCATCTATGAAGAGACGCAACCAATGAAAATATTTTATTTATACCCTTTCGTAGAACCTGAACCTAAACCGCAATTAGCGATAGTTATCAGGAAAATAGGTAAGTGCATGCTTGTGTTATTCATTTTCTTGGTTTACTGCGGTTTCTTTTGGTCAGCTCTATTTGGTTTTAAAGACCCACAGTTATTCCGACTACTGTTATACGATTCGAGTTGACTAATCCTTTTCTAAGTCTGGCTGAATACTTTAAACTTAGCACTTCTTGGGAGGTAACCCAATGTTCTCATGCAACCAGGTAATATCTTTCCTTAACTCTTTTGCTTCAAATGGTAACAGTTTCTCCTTGTTCATGCTTTTAATTTTATCTTTAGAACATTGAGGACAATGTTAGATTTAAGTTTGGGGGTATGGGAGAAACTTTTTAGTTGTATGATTTATAAACTCCAGAGCCTAGAAATTTATGTTTATTAAGGATTGCACTAACCAATCTAAGTGGATGGAAGCATTTTGGTTTTAGGAGTTGAGGCACCAATCTGACTAGATGGAAACATCTAGAAGAGTTTATTCATAAAAGCACAGAGCTCAGGTGTTAGAAATAACATGATAGTTTCGCCATATCTCGTTTGAGTCCTTTTCACTTATGTTTTTATTTTTTCATTTTAAACTATGTTTGTCTAAGTGATTAGGTGGGGCTCACGATTCAAGTTGTTACCATTGATAGGGTGAAATAGAGTGATTGAGTTATATATATATAAAAAAAAAAAAGACTAGACCATGAGACCAATCGGAATAAATTTTAACACTTGGATAGCAATATGTGTGTGTTTTCCCTGTCTCCGTCGCCTAAACAAGCGTGGAATGCAGGACCCGTGGGAACTATCATGTAATATGCTGACAAGAAGCATGCGCTTGGATGAAAAATATCTATTCATGCAGTTAAAAAAAAAAATCGAAAAAGAACGAGAAATTGTTCTATGTAGTCAACCACTGGTTCCCTTGTATATGCCAGTTTGTTGATCTAGATTTAGGTTATCGACCACTGGTCCCCTAGTATACGCCAGTTTGTTGATATTAGTCAGACCAATATCTCAATCCATTAGGATAGGTTCATTTTGGCAGTGGCCTTCAGACAGATATGAGAAACATTGTTCACTTAGTCAACATCAAAACCATCTATGTTTTTCTATATCCATCTCTTAATCTTTCCATGTGTTAAGTATTGACTCCGAATATGATGTCCATTGTGAAACTATCTTAGTAGAGCTCTGTCACTTATATATGAATTTTAGTATGCTTGAGTGCAAACTCGTGTACAACAATTGGAATTTCGCTTCAGGGTACTTCCTCCAATAATCAATAAGTATGCCAACCAAGGAGGTTCTTTAGTGCTTTCCAAGATTTTGCATAGATAGTTAGGGTCTGGAGTAAAGATTTTGTGGGTATATCTCTGGTAAGCCCTCCCGAGACTATAACTCGGCCAATAGGGCCACCTAGGGGTTTAAAGGCTTATTGCATACGCTAAATGCAATCGACGATGCCTGCGAAAGTGAGTTAGGATTTTATTTTATTTTGTAGTTTTATTTTGCTCGGGACTAGAAAATAATAAGTTTCGGGGTATTTGATAGACGCATTTATGTGTCTAATATATCTCAATTGTATATATTGTTAGTGCTCGAATTTGTACTTATTTGGTTATTTTATTTATTTGTAGGTGTTTTTAGTAGAATAAGGCTTTGCGGCGAAATTGGCTGGAAATGCGGCATTTGGACCTCCGTTGATAAAGTACCAGAAACGCCCCAGAAGTGTACCGGAAGTACCCCAAGAATATCCCGGAGGAACCCCGAAAAAGTGCGGAAAAAATGTCCCAGAAGAATTGTTATACGGACCCTTGATTTTGGATAAGGGGTAACCTAATTACTAAGGGGTAACCCATTTCCAGGCAGCTGCTAAAGGGAGAACAAAACTGGCTAGGGGGCATCTCTTCTTCACGGTTTGAAACAGAAAATTGGCGGGAAGAAGAGTTTATCAACTGTTGAAATTTCGTTCAGATTTCGATTGAGTTTTGGTATGATTAAAGGGCTGGAAATTTTTGGGCTTACTACATGGACTTATAGGAAGCTAATGGAGGTAATTTGAAGGTCCAGAAGTGGCTGGATAATCCGTGAGAAGCGTATGGAGATAAAACAGTGAGACGGGAAGAGTTTGGCCCTGTTTGAATCGAATTGGGATTCCCAGCGTGGCTAGGTTGTGGATATACACTCCTAGAGTCTCTACTATATCTAACTAGGAGTTTGGGAGAAGTTGGAAACCTACAGAAGCCGCGTAGGATCGACATACGTGTAGAAAAGAAGAAAAACACAACTTGGCAACGAAGAAAAAAAAGAGAAGATTTTCTCAAGATTCGATTACTCTTTTGTGTATAAATAGGAAGCTTAAGGTTCCTAGAAGTTTATCAAGAGGTTTGGGGTCTAAAGGAGGGCTCAGAATCCAACAAAAGCGATCGAGAGAAGTTAGCAGTTCTGTTGCTGCTGCTGCGGAAGGAAGAGGAGAGCGTGAAGAACACACACTTCAGGGCAGACTTATTTTTGAAGCAAAACAGCGACAGTTTCTGTCAACTATCGTTGTTCTCTTAGGCAACATCCACTTCTTTTCTTTTTGAAACGGAGCAGCAACGACTTCGCAACAGTAACTTCTGTTGCGATTTTTCTATTGCATTGCTTACTTAATTAATCAACTTTTGGAGCTTTGAACATGTATTATGAGCAAGTGATTAATATGAGAAGCTAAACACCTTAGCCAAGGCGACGGAGGAAGCCATTGTTTCATGAAAAGTGGTATAATTCTATTTTTTTTATTTATTGCAATATTATTTACATGATTATTTGCATAGAACTTAAAAGAATAATTGATTTTTATTGAGTTGTTGTGAGTCGTTTTGATGGAGCATGCTTAGTTTTAATACTTTTGATGTTTCATGCTTGGTGATTACAATTATTATTTCAAAAATCTATCATAGGCAAATATTAGAATCAATTTAAAAAGAAAACTTGCATGAATATTGACTAGAATTTATCACTCGATTGATCAATGGTGGAATCCAGAGTCTTGGTATGTTCTTATTATCTTTGAAACACTATTATTTAATTTTCTAAAATCCTTCACAAGTTCGAGAGAACGACAACTTTCTTTACCACTATTGCAAACACATCATTGACCATCCAATTTAGAGTTAAAATTGTGAAATGTCTAATAAATTCTAAACTACGTTTTATTCACTAACTGCACCCTATCTTCTACATACTCCATGTTTGAGAAATGAGAGTTGTTGATTTTCATTCACGAGGTTTTTAGGTTCCACTCTTAATACCATTGCCATCTTCTTTCATTGCTAATCTCAAATCATACACTGAGCTACTGTTATTTTCTCATATGACCACCTGTTTACACAAAATTAAATCCAAAGTATAAGCATAGCTCCCTTCTGGGTTTACCGGTAAATCAACCAAAATCTATCTCTCATGTAAACACCAATAATCGTTTCCTTAAACCTTCAAACTAACCATTATTGTATTGAACAAATGAATCCATGTAAATGACCCTATTCATTTTTCAAATTAATCATTATTGTATTAATTATATTTGTTTCCACTTTATGTAAATCCATAGTTATCATGGCAGTCAGATAAGTCAGCCTTATTTCTCTGGATCGCTCGTAACGTGTTTGGAAAAGGATCTAGAGAGATTTCCCTACCGTGGTCCGTGTTAGTGAACTAGTTAAATTAAATAATGATTGTTTAAACAATAATTCACAAAGACACGTATTTATTGACAAAAGTTGGCGGGGGGACGAGCAACAAGTTGTGCTCCAACACAGCTTGTGAACGGTCCACCAGTCATATGTTAAGTCAACTGCTTGGTTGGGACCCACACCAAACTCAAATTCCGACAAAGTTAGGTACCAAAGGCAAAGATGTGCCATTTTATAGGCACCAAACTCAAAATACCCCTTATTATAAATATTTTCTACTTATATAACTCTCTTTGTCCCCCAAGGTTTTGTGTAAACTCTTTTTCGACTATTTTGCTCATAACTTCTTCATACGAAGTGGGAATGACCTCATTCTTTTTCTGTTACCTCTGTCTTTCAGTTACCCACAATATACAGGAAAAATTTTAGGATTTTGACGCTTATCAATTGGTGTTTCATTCTTATTTTCAATGTAAAGGATGACTTCCCTCTTTATTTTTGGAATCAACATACGTAGAAATGCAATTTAGATAACATGTAAAGCCTTTAAATGTATTATTTTTTACCACAATCATTTTTTAGAAAATTTTATAATATAAATGAGTTTATCTAGTTTATAGTTTGGTTTTAAAAAAAGGATTTCGACTTCTAACGAAGTCACTGGACTTCCTTGAGTCAATGCATCCAAAATGCAAGCTTTTTTCGACTCTCAAGCCTCTAGACATGTAATTTGTGCAGGAAATATTTTTTATGAAAATTTTATATTAAAGGGGAGTCTTTATGTTTCATGATTTGGTCTTGATCATAGAGTTCTGACATCTAACGAAGCCTGCGAACTTCCTTGAGTCATTTGTGTTTATGGTATTTTATTCAAATTTTGCGATGATTATCTAGCTTAAAGAAGATCCCATAATCGTTGAGTAGTTATTAACGGTTGCAAACTTTATACCCTTCTTTCAATGTTTTATTATAGGTAATGTATGACCTTTTTAAAAGAATAGAAGTTCATTATTAGAAGGGATATTTCGAGTTTGGTGCCTATAAAATGGTACACTTTCGCGTTTGGTGCCTAACTTTGTCAATATCTGAGTTTGGTGCCCAGTGAACGAATTGGCGTTGATTGACCGTGTTGACCATCCAATTTAGAGTTAAAAATGTGAAATGTCTAATAAAATTCTAAACTCCGTTTTATTCACTAACTGCACCCTATCTTCTACATACTCCATGTTTGAGAAATGAGAGTTATTGATTTTCATTCACGAGGTTTTAGGTTCCACTCTTAATACCATTGCCATCTTCTTTCATTGATAATCTCAAATCATACACCGAGCTACTGTTATTTTCTCATATGACCACATGTTTACACAAAACTAAACCCAAAGTATAAGCATAGCTCCCTTCATTGTTTACCGGTAAATCATCCAAAATCTATCTCTCATGTAAACCCCAATAATCGTTTCCTTAAACCTTCAAACTAACCATTATTGTATTGAACAAATGAATCCATGTAAATGACCCTATTCATTATTCAAATTAATCATTATTGTATTAATTAAATTTGTTTCCATTTTATGTAAATCCATAGTTATCATGGCATTCAGATAAGTCAGCCTTATTTCTCTGGATCGCTCGTAACGTGTTTGGAAAATGACCTAGAGAGATTTCCCTACCGTGGTCCGTGATAGTGAACTAGTTAAATTAAATAATGATTGTCTAAACAATTATTCGAAAAGATACGTATTCATTTACAAAAGTTGGCGGGGGGCCGAGAAAAAAGTTGTGCTCCAACACAGCTTGTGAACGGTCCACCAGTCATCCGTTAAGTCAACTGCTTGGTTAGGACCCACACCAAACTCAAATTCCGACAAAGTTAGGTACCAAAGGCAAAGGTGTGCCATTTTATAGGCACCAAAATCAAAATACCCCTTATTATAAATATTGTCTACTTATATAACTCTCTTTGTCCCCCAAGGTTTTGTGCAATCTATTTTTCGACTATTTTGCTCATAACTTCTTCATACAAAGTGGGAATGACCTCATTCTTTTTCTGTTACCTCTGTCTTTCAGTTCCCCACAGTATGCAGGATGACTTCCCTCTTTATTTTTGGAATCAACATAGGTACAAATGTAATTTGGATAACATGTAGAGCCTTTAAATGTATTATTTTTTACCGCAATCATTTTTTAGAAAATTTTATAATAAAAATGAGTTTATCTAGTTTATAGTTTGGTATTAAAAAAAGGATTTAGACTTCTAATGAAGTCACTTGACTTCCTTGAGTCAATGCATCCAAAATGCAAGCTTTTTTCGACTCTCAAGCCTCTAGACATATAATTTGTGCAGGAAATATTTTTTCTGAAAATTTTCTATTAAAGGGAAGTCTTTATGTTTCATGATTTGGTCTTGATCATAGAGTCCCAACATCTAACGAAGCCTGCAGACTTCCTTGAGTCATATGTGTTTATGGTATTTTATTCAAATTTTGCGATGATTATCTAGCATAAAGAAGATCCCATAATCGTTGAAAAGTTATTAACGGTTGAAAACCTTATCTCCTTCTTTCCATGTTTTTTTATAGGTAATCTATGACCTTTTTAAGAGATTATAAGTTCATTATTAGAAGGGATATTTCGAGTTTGGTGCCTATAAAATGGTACACTTTCGCGTTTGGTGCCTAACTTTGTCAATATCTGAGTTTGGTGCCCAGTCAACGAATTGGGGTTGATTGACACCGTCTTGACCATCCAATTTAGAGTTAAAAATGTTAAATGCCTAATAAAATTCTATACTCCGTTTTATTCACTAACTGCGCCTTATCGTCAACATACTCCATGTTTGAGAAATGAGAGTTGTTGATTTTCATTCACGAGGTTTTAGGTTCCACTCTTAATACCATTGCCATCTTCTTTCATTGCTAATATCAAATCATACACTGAGCTACTGTTATTTTCTCATATGACCACCTATTTACACAAAATTAAATCCAAAGTATAAGCATATCTCCCTTCATTGTTTACCCGTAAATCATCCAAAATCTATCTCTCATGTAAAACCCAATAATTGTTTCCTTAAACATTCAAACTAACCATTATTATATTGAACAAATGAATCCATGTAAATGACCCTATTCATTTTTCAAATTAATCATTATTGTATTAATTAAATTTGTTTCCATTTTATGTAAATCCATAGTTATCATGGCAGTCAGATAAGTAAGCCTTATTTCTCTGGAACGCTCGTAACGTGTTAGGAAAATGATCTAGAGAGATTTTCTTACCGTGGTCCGTGTTAGTGAACTAGTTAAATTAAATAATGATTGTTTAAACAATAATTCACAAAGACACCTATTTATTTACAAAAGTTGGTGGGGGGGCGAGCAACAAGTTGTGCTCCAACACAGCTTGTGAACGGTCCACCAGTCATCTGTTAAGTCAACTGCTTGGTTGGGACCCATACCAAACTCAAATTCCGACAAAGTTAGGTACCAAAGGAAAAGGTGTGCCATATTATAGGCACCAAACTCAAAATACCACTTATTATAAATATTGTCTACTTATATAACTCTCTTTGTCCCCAAGGTTTTGTGTAAACTCTTTTTCGACTATTTTGCTCATAACTTCTTCATATGAAGTGGGAATGACCTCATTCTTTTTCTGTTATCTCTGTCTTTCAGTTCCCCACAGTATACAGGAAAATCTTTAGGATTTGGACGCTTAGCAATTGGTGTTTCATCCTTATTTTTAATGTAAAGGATGACTTCCCTCTTTATTTTTGGAATCAACATACGTAGAAATGCAATTCGGATAACATGTAGAGCCTTTAAATGTATTAGTTTTTACCACAATCATTTTTTAGAAAATTTTATAATAAAATTGAGTTTATCTAGTTAATAGTTTGGTTTTAAAAAAAGGATTTCGACTTCTAACGAAGTCACTGGACTTCCTTGAGTCAATGCATCCAAAATGAAAGCTTTTTTCGACTCTCAAGCCTCTAGACATGTAATTTATTTTTTCTAAAAATTTTCTATTAAAGGGGAGTCTTTCTGTTTCATGATTTGGTCTTGATCATAGAGTTCCAACATCTAACGAAGCCTGCGGACTTCCTTGAGTCATTTGTGATTATGGTATTTTATTCAAATTTTGCGATGATTATCTAGCTTAAAGAAGATCCCATAATCGTTGAGAAGTTATTAACGGTTGCAAACCTTATCTCCTTCTTTCCATGTTTTATTATAGGTAATCTATGACCTTTTTAATAGATTAGAAGTTCATTATTAGAAGGGATATTTCGAGTTTGGTGCCTATAAAATGGTACAGTTTCGCGTTTGGTGCCAAACTTTGTCAATATCGGAGTTTGACGCCCAGTCAACGAAATGGCGTTGATTGACACCGTGTTGACCATCCAATTTAGAGTTAAAAAATGTTAAATGTCTAATAAACTTCTAAACTCCGTTTTATTCACTAACTGCGCCTTATCTTCTACATACTCCATGTTTGAGAAATGAGAGTTGTTGATTTTCATTCACGAGGTTTTAGGTTCCACTCTTAATACCATTGCCATCTTCTTTCAATTCTACTCTCAAATCATACACTAAGCTATTGTTATTTTCTCATATTACCACCTGTTTACACAAAATTAAATCCAAAGTATAAGCATAGCTCCCTTCATTGTTTACCCGTAAATCATCCAAAATCTATCTCTCATGTAAACCCCAATAATCGTTTCCTTAAACCTTCAAACTAACCATTATTGTATTGAACAAATGAATCCATGTAAATGACCCTGTTCATTTTTCAAATTAATCATTACTGTATTAATTAAATTTTTTCCATTTTATGTAAATCCATAGTTATCATGGCAGTCAGATAAGTCAGCCTTATTTCTCTGGAACGCTCGTAACGTGTTTGGAAAATGATCTAGAGAGATTTCCCTACCGTGGTCCGTGTTAGTGAACTAATTAAATTAAATAATGATTGTTTAAACAATTATTCACAGAGACACGTATTTATTTACAAAAGTTGGCGGGGGGCCGAGCAACAAGTTGTTCTCCAACACAGCTTGTGAACGGTCCACCAGTCATCCGCTAAGTCCACTGCTTGGTTGGGACTCACACCAAACTCAAATTCCTAACTCTCTTTGTCCCCCAAGGTTTTCGTAATCTCTTTTTCGACTATTTTGCTCATAACTTCTTCATACGAAGTGGGAATGACCTCATTCTTTTTCTGTTACCTCTGTCTTTCAGTTCCCCACAGTATACAGGAAAATCTTTAGGATTTGGACGCTTAGCAATTGGTGCATCATCCTTATTTTCAATGTAAAGGATGACTTCCCTCTTTATTTTTGGAATCAACATACGTAGAAATGCAATTTGGATAACATGTAGAGCCTTTAAATGTATTATTTTTTTACCACAATCATTTTTTAGAAAAATTTATAATAAAAATGAGTTTATATAGTTTATAGTTTGGTTTTAAAAAAAGGATTTCGACTTCTAACGAAGTCACTGGACTTCCTTGAGTCAGTGCATCCTAAATGCAATCTTTTTTCGACTCTCAAGCCTCTAGACATGTAATTTGTGTTTTTTTCTAAAAACTTTCTATTAAAGGGGAGTCTTTCTGTTTCATGATTTGGTCTTGATCATAGAGTTCCAACATCTTACGAAGCCTGCGGACATCCTTGAGTCATTTGTGTGTATGGTATTTTATTCAAATTTTGCAATGATTATCTAGCTTAAAGAAGATCCCATAATCGTTGAGAAGTTATTAACGGTTGCAAACCTTATCTCCTTCTTTCCATGTTTTATTATAGGTAATCTATGACCTTTTTAATAGATTAGAAGTTCATTATTAGAAGGGATATTTCGAGTTTGGGGCCTATAAAATGGTACACTTTCGCGTTTGGTGCCTAACTTTGTAAATATCCGAGTTTGGTGCCCAGTCAACGAATTGGCGTTGATTGACCGTGTTGACCATCCAATTTAGAGTTAAAAATGTGAAATGTCTTATAAAATTCTAAACTCCGTTTTATTCACTAACTGCGCGTTATCTTCTACATACTCCATGTTTGAGAAATGAGAGTTGTTGATTTTCATTCACGAGGTTTTAGGTTCCACTCTTAAAACCATTGCCATCTTCTTTCATTGCTAATCTCAAATCATACACTGAGCTACTGTTATTTTCTCATATGAACACCTGTTTACACAAAATTAAATCCAAAGTATAAGCATAGCTCCCTTCATTGTTTACCCGTAAATCATCAAAAATCTATCTCTCATGTAAACCCCAATAATCGTTTCCTTAAACATTCAAACTAACCATTATTGTATTGAACAAATGAATCCATGTAAATGACCCTATTCATTTTTCAAATTAATCATTATTGTATTAATTAAATTTGTTTCCATTTTATGTAAATCCATAATTATCATGGCAGTCAGATAAGTCAGCCTTATTTCTCTGGAACGCTCGTGACGTGTTTGGAAAATGATCTGGAGAGATTTCCCTACCGTGGTCCCTGTTAGTGAACTAATTAAACTAAATAATGATTGTTTAAAAAATTATTCACAAAGACACGTAGTTATTTAAAAAAGTTGGCGGGGGGCCGAGCAACAAGTTGTGCTCCAACACAGCTTGTGAACGGTCCACCAGTCATCTGTCAAGTCAACTGCTTGGTTGGGATCCACACCAAACTAAAATTCCGACAAAGTTAGGTACCAAAGGAAAAGGTGTGCCATTTTATAGGCACCAAACTCAAAATACCACTCATTATAAATATTGTCTACTTATATAACTCTCTTTGTCCCCCAAGGTTTTGTGTAATCTCTTTTTTGACTATTTTGCTCATAACTTCTTCATACGAAGTGGGAATGACCTCATTCATTTTTTGTTACCTCTGTCTTTCCGTTACCCACAGTAATCAGGAATTTTATTTAGGATTTAGACGATTAGAAATTGGTGTTTCATCCTTATTTTCAATGTAAAGGATGACTTCCCTCTTTATTTTTGGAATCAACATACGTAGAAATGCAATTTCGATAACATGTAGAGCCTTTAAATGTATTATTTTTTTCCACAATCATTTTTTAGAAAATTTTATAATAAAAATGAGTTTATCTATTTTATAGTTTGGTTTTATAAAATGATTTCGACTTCTAAAGAAGTCACTGGACTTCCATGAGTCAATGCATCCAAAATGCAAGCTTTTTTCGACTCTCAAGCCTCTAGATATGTAATTTGTGCAGGAAATATTTTTTCTAAAAATTTTCTATTAAAGGGGAGTCTTTCTGTTTCATGATTTGGTCTTGATCATAGAGTTACGACATCTAAAGAAGCCTGCGGACTTCCTTGAGTCATTTGTGTTTATGGTATTTTATTCAAATTTTGCGATGATTATCTAGCTTAAAGAAAATCCCAGAATCGTTGAGAAGGTATTAACGGTTGAAAACCTTATCTCCTTCTTTCCATGTTTTATTATAGGTAATCTATGACCTTTTTACGAGATTAGAAGTTCATTATTAGAAGGGATATTTCGAGTTTGGGGCCTATAAAATGGTACACTTTCGCGTTTGGTGCCTAACTTTGTCAATATCTGAGTTTGGTGCCCAGTCAACGAATTGGGGTTGATTGACACCGTCTTGACCATCCAATTTAGAGTTAAAAATGTTAAATGCCTAATAAAATTCTATACTCCGTTTTATTCACTAACTGCGCCTTATCTTCTACATACTCCATGTTTGAGAAATGAGAGTTGTTGATTTTCATTCACGAGGTTTTAGGTTCCAGTTTTTAATACCATCGCCATCTTCTTTAATTGCTAATCTCAAATCATACACAGAGCTACTGTTATTTTCTCATATGACCACCTGTTTACACAAAATTAAATCTAAAGTGTAAGCATAGCTCCCTTCATTGTTTACCTGTAAATTATCCAAAATATATCTCTCATGTAAACCTTAATAATCGTTTCCTTAAACCTTAAAACTAACCATTGTTGTATTGAACAAATGAATCCATGTAAATGACTCTATTTATTTTTCAAAATAATCATTATTATATTAATTAAATTTGTTACCATTTTCTGTAAATCCATAGTTATCATGGCAGTTAGATAATGTTAGCCTTATTTCTCTGGAACGCTCGTAACGTGTTTGAAAAATGTTCTAGAGAGATTTCCCTACGCGGTTCGTGTTAGTGAACTAGTTAAATAAAATAATTATTCTTTAAACAATTATTGACAAAGACACGTATTTATTTACAAAAGTTGGAGAGGGGTCTAGCAATAAGTTGTGCTTCAACACATCTTGTGAACGGTCAACCAGTCATCCGTTAAGTCAACTACTTGATTGGGATCCTCACCAAACTCAAATTCGGACAAAGTTAGGTACCAAAGGCAAAGGTGTGCCATTTTATAGGCACCAAACTCAAAATATCCCTTATTACAAATATTGCCTACTTATATATCTCTCTTTGTCCCCAAGGTTTTGTGTAATCTCTTTTTCGACTATTTTTCTCATCACTTCTTCATACGAAGTGGGAATGACCTCATTCGTTTTCTGTTACCTTTTTCTTTCAGTTCCCCACAGTATACATGTAATTTTTTAGGATTTGAACGGTTAACAATTGGTGTTTCATCCTCATTTTCAATGTAAAGGATGACTAACCTCTTTAATTTTGGAATCAGCATACGTAGAAATGCAATTTGCATAACATGTAGAGACTTTAAATGTATTATTTTTTACCGCATTTATTTTTTAGAAAATTTTATAATAAAACTGAGTTTATCTAGTTTATAGTTTGTTTCATAAAAAATGATTTCGAATTCTAACGAAGTCACTAGACTTCCTTGAGTCAATGCATCCAAAATGCAAGATTTTTTCGACTCTCAAGCCTCTAGACATGTAATTTGAGACGGAAATATTTTTTATAAACATTTTTTATTCAAGGGGAGTCTTTCTTGTTCATGATTTGGTCTTGATCACAGAGTTCCGACATCTAATGAAGCCGGTGGACTTCCTTGAGTCATTTCTGCTTATGATATTTTATTCAAATTTTGCAATGATTATCTAGCTTAAAGAAGATCCTAGAATCGTTAGGAGGTTATTCACGGATGCAAACCTTATCTCCTTATTTACATGTTTTGTTATAGGTAATCTATGACTTTTTTAAGAGATTAGAAGTTCATTATTTGAAGGGATATTTTGAGTTTGGTGCCTATAAAATTGTACACTTTTGCGTTTGGTGCCTAACTTTGTAAAAATCTGAGTTTGGTGCCCAGTCAAAGAATTGACGTTGATTGAGCGTGTTGACCATCCAATTTAGAGTTAAAATTGTGAAATGAGTAACAAAATTCTAAACTTCGTTTTATTCACTAACTGCACCTTATCTTCTGCATACTCCATGTTTGAGATATGAGAGTTGTTGATTTTCATTCACGAGGTTTTAGGTTCCACTCTTAATACCATCGCCATCTTCTTTCATTGCTAATCTCAAATCATATACTAAGCTACTGTTATTTTCTCATATGACCACATGTTTACACAAAATTAATTCCAAAGTATAAGCATAGCTCCATTCATTGTTTACCCGGGAAATCATCCAAAATCTATCTCTCATGTAAACCTTAATAATCGTTTCCTTAAGTCTTCTAACTAAACATTATTGTATTGAACAAATGAATCCATGTAAATAACTCTATTCATTTTTCAAATCAATCATTATTTTATTAATTAAATTTGTTTCCAATTTCTATAAATCCATAGTTATCATGGCAGTCAGATAAGTCAGCCTTATTTCTCTGGAATGCTCGTAACGTGTTTGGAAAATGATCTAGAGAGATTTCCCTAATGTGGTCCGTGTTGGTGAACTAGTTAAATTAAATAATTATTGTTCAAATAATTATTGACAAAGACACGTATTTATTTACAAAAGTTGGCGGGGGGTCGAGCAACAAGTTGTGCTCCAACACAGCTTGTGAACGGTCAACCAGTCATCCGTTAAGTCAACTGCTTGATTCGTCTTCTGTTACCTCTGTCTTTCAGTTCCCCACAGTATAAAGGAAAGTTTTTAGGATTTGGACGATTAAGAATTGGTGTTTCATCCTTATTTTCAATGTAAAGGACGACTTCCCTCTTTATTTTTTGAATCAAGATACGTAGAAATGCAATTTGGATAACATGTAGAGCCTTTAAATGTATTAATTTTTACTGCAATCATTTTTAAGAAAATTTTATAATAAAACTGAGTTTATCTAGTTTATAGTTTGGTTTTAAAAAAAAGGATTTCGACTTCTAACAAAGTCACTCGATTTCCTTGAGTCAATGCATCCAAAATGCAAGCTTTATTCGACTCTCAAGCCTCTAGACATGTAATTTGTGACAGAAATATTTTTTGTGAACATTTTCTATTAAAGGGGAGTCTTTATGTTTCATGATTTTGTCTTGATTATAGAGTTCCGACATCTAACGAAGCCTGCGGACTTCCTTGAGTAATTTGTGTTTATGGTATTTTATTCAAATTTTGCAATGATTATCTAGCTTAATGAAAATCCTAGAATCGTTGAGAAGTTATTAACGGTTGCAAACCATATCTCCTTATTTAAATGTTTTATTATAGATAATCTATGACCTTTTTAAGAGATTACAAGTTCATTATTAGAAAGGAAATTTTGAGTTTGGTGCCTATAAAACGGTACACTTTCGCGTTTGGTGCCTAACTTTTCCAAATCTGAGTTTGGTGCCAGTCAATGAATTGGCTTTGATTGACCGTGTTGACCATCCAATTTAGAGTTAAAAATGTGAAATGACTAATAAAATTCAAAAATCCGTTTTATTCACTAACTTCACCTTATCTTCTACATACTCCATGTTTGAGAAATGAGATTTGTTGATTTTCATTCACGGGGTTTTAGGTTCCACTCCTAATACCGTCGCCATCTTCTTTCATTGCTAATCTCAAATCATACACAGAGCTACTGTTATTTTCTCATATGACCACCTGTTTACACAAAATTAAATCCAAAGTATAAGCATAGCTCCCTTCATTGTTTACCCGTAAACCATCCAAAATCTATCTCTCATGTAAACCACAATAATCGTTTCCTTAAACCTTCAAACTAACCATTATTGTATTGAATAAATGAATCCATGTAAATGACTCTATTCATATTTAATATTAATCATTATTGTATTAATTAATTTGTTACCATTTTCTGTAAATCCATAGTTACCATGGAAATCAGATTATGTCAGCCTTATTTCTCTGGAACGCTCATAACGTGTTTGAAAAATGCTCTAGAGAGATTTCCTTAATGTGGTCCGTATTAGTGAAATAGTTAAATTAAATAATTATTTTTTAGAAAATTATTGACAAAGACACGTATTTATTTACAAATGTTGGCAGGGGGCCGAGCAACAATTTGTGCTCCAACATAGCTTGTGAACGGTCAACCAGTCATCCGATAAATCAACGGCTTGATTGGGATCCTCACCAAACTCAAAATATGAAAAAGTTAGGTACCAAAGGCAAAGGTGTGCCATTTTATAAGCACCAAACTCAAAGTATCCCTTATTACAAATATTGTCTACTTATATAACTCTCTGTGTCCCCCCATGGTTTTGTGTAATCTCTTTTTCGACTATTTAGCTCATAACTTCTTCATACGAAGTGGGAATGACCTCATTCTTTTTCGGTTACCTCTGTATTTCAGTTCCCCACAGTATACAGGAAAATTTTTAGGATTTGGACGCTTAGCAATTGGTGTTTCATCCTTATTTTCAATGTAAGGGATGACTTCCTTCTTTATTTTTGGAATCAACATACATATAAATGAAATTTGGATAACATGTAGAGCCTTTAAATGTATTAATTTTTACCGAATTTATTTTATAGAAAATTTTATAATAAAACTGAGTTTATCTAGTTTATAGTATGTTTTCAAAATAAAGCATTTCGAATTCTAAAGATGTCACTAGACTTCCTTGAGTGAATGCATCCAAAATGCAAACTTTTTTCGACTCTCAAGCCTCTAGACATGTAATTTGTGACGGAAATATTTTTTCTGAACATTTTTTATTAAAGGGGAGTCTTTCTTATTCATGATTTGGTCTTGATCATAGAGTTCCGACATTTAACGAAGCCAGCGGACTTCCTTGAGTCATTTATGTTTATGATATTTTATTCAAATTTTGCAATGATTATCTAGCTTAAAGAAGATACTAGAATCGTTAAGAGGTTATTCACGGTTGCAAACCTTATCTCCTTCTTTAATTGTTTTATTATAGGTAATCTATGACCTTTTTAAGAGATTAGAAGTTCATTATTTGAAGGGATATTTTGAGTTTGGTGCGTATAAAATTGTACACTTTTGCGTTTGGTGCCTAACTTTGTAAAAATCTGAGTTTGGTGCCCAGTCAACGAATTGACGTTGATTGAGCATGTTGACCATCCTATTTAGAGTTAAAATTGTGAAATGACTAAATAAATTCTAAACTTCGTTTTATTCACTAAATGCACCTTATCTTCTACATACTCCATGTTTGAGAAATAAGAGTTGTTGATTTTCTTTCACGATGTTTTAGGTTCCACTCTTAATACCATCGCCATTTCCATTTTATGTAGCTCAGTGTATGATTTGAGATTAGCAATGAAAGATGATGGCAATGGTATTAAGAGTGGAACCTAAAACCTCGTGAATGAAAATCAACAACTCTCATTTCTCAAACATTGAGTATGTAGAAGATAGGGTGCAGTTAGTGAATAAAACGGAGTTTAGAATTTTATCTGGCATTTCACATTTTTAACTCTAAATTGGATGGTCAACACGGTCAATCAACGCCAATTCGTTGACTGGGCACCAAACTCAGATATTGACAAAGTTAGGCACCAAACGCGAAAGTGTACCATTTTATAGGCACCAAACTCGAAATATCCCTTCTAATAATGAACTTCTAATCTCTTAAAAAGGTCATACATTACCTATAATAAAACATGGAAAGAAGGATATAAGGTTTGCAACCGTTAATAACTTCTCAACGATTATGGGATCTTCTTTAAGCTAGATAATCATCGCAAAAATTGAATAAAATACCATAAACACAAATCACTCAAGGAAGTCCACATGCTTTGTTAGATTTCGGAACTCTATGATCAAGACCAAATCACGAAATATAAAGACTCCCCTTTAATAGAAAATTTTCAGAAAAAATATTTCCTGCACAAATTACATGTCTAGAGGCTTGAGAGTCGAAAAAAGCTTGCATTTTGGATGCATTGACTCAAGGAAGTCCAGTGACTTCGTTAGAAGTTGAAATCCTTTATTTAAAACCAAACTATAAACCAGATAAACTCATTTTTATTATAAAATTTTCTAAAAAATAATTGTGGTAAAAAATAATACATTTAAAGGCTCTACATGTTATCCAAATTGCATTTCTACGTATGTTGATTCCAAAAATAAAGAGGGAAGTCATCCTTTACATTGAAAATAAGGATGAAACACCAATTGCTAAGCGTCCGAATCCTATATATTTTACTGTATACTGTGGGGAACTTAAAGACAGAGGTAACAGAAAAAGAATGAGGTCATTCCCACTTCGTATGAAGAAGTTATGAGCAAAATAGTCGAAAAAGAGATTACACAAAACCTTGGGGGACAAAGAGGGTTATATAAGTAGACAATATTTATAATAAGGGATATTTTGAGTTTGGTGCCTATAAAATGGCACACCTTTTACTTTGGTGCCTAACTTTGTCAGAATTTGAGTTTGGTGTGGGTCCCAACAAGGCAGTTGACTTAACGGATGACTGGTGGACCGTTCACAAGCTGTGTTGGAGCACAACTTGTTGCTCGCCCCCCCGCCAAATTTTGTAAATAAATACGTGTCTTTGTGAATAATTTTTTAAACAATCATTATTTAATTTAACTAGTTCAGTAATACGGAACACGGTAGGGAAATCTCTCTAGATCATTTTCCAAACACGTTACGAGCTTTCAAGAGAAATAAGGCTGACTTATCTGACTGCCATGATAACTATGGATTTACATAAAATGGAAAAAAAATTAATTAATAAAATAATGATTAATTGGAAAAATGAATAGGGTCATTTGCATGAATTCATTTGTTCAATACAATAATCTTTAGTTTTAAGGTTTAAGGAAACGATTATTGGGGTTTACATGAGAGATAGATTTTGGATGATTTACCGGTAAACAATGAAGGGAGCTATGCTTATACTTTGGATTCAATTTTGTGTAAACAGGTGGTCATATGAGAAAATAACAGTAGCTCAGTGTATGATTTGAGATTAGCAATGAGAGAAGATGGCAATGGTATTAAGAGTGGAACCTAAAACCTCGTGAATGAAAATCAACAACTCTCATTTCTCAAACATGGAGTATGTAGAAGATAGGGCGCAGTTAGTGAATAAATCGGAGGTTAGAATTTTATTAGACATTTCACATTTTTAACTCTAAATTGGATGGTCAACACGGTCAATCAACGCCAATTCGTTGACTGGGCACCAAACTCAGATATTTACAAAGTTAGGCACCAAACGCGAAAGTGTACCATTTTATAGGCACCAAACTCGAAATATCCCTTCTAATAATGAACTTCTAATCTCTTAAAAATGTCATAGATTACCTATAATAAAACATGGAAAAAAGGATATAAGGTTTCCAACCGTTAATAACTTCTCAACGATTATGGGATCTTCTTTAAGCTAGATAATCATCGCAAAATTTGAATAAAATACCATAAACACAAATGACTCAAGGAAGTCCGCAGGCTGATAGACGCATTTATGTGTCTATTTTCATCCCTTTTGTGTATTTTGTTAGTACCCATTTGTGCTTATTGTGGTGTTTTTATGTTTGTTTAGGTGTTTTTTGGAGAAATACCCTTGTGTAGAAAGAGTTGCTCAATAAGTGATGTTTTGCACCCCCGGAGAAAATTACCAAGAGCACCGCAGAAATGCACCAGAGGCACCCCAGAAATATGTCGGAAAAGTCCCAGAAAAAGTGTTAAAGGCACCTTATAGAAATTACTAAAGACACCCATCTTTTGGATAAGGGCACCCCCAGGCACCCAGAGGATTAAGGCACCCGCGTTTTGGATTCAGGGCACCTCCCTTTCTTCTTCGTTTGAAAATGAATTTGGCGGGAAAATGCATGCAGACGCTGGCAGATTTTGGAGTTGAATTTTCTGACTGTTTTAACGAGATTCAATCGCTGGAAATGATTGGGATGGACTTAATATAGCATAACAGGCCTGGTACAATGAATTGGATCAACCGAATTGGGCTGGATCGAGTCAAACAGAGTCGAACAGGGAAGAGAAATATTTTTGGAAACAGAGAGAATTTCGAGCTATTTTTTTGAAGATACTCGAGTAAAGAGTGAATATATTGAACTTAGGATAATATTCATCGAATCTTAGAAGATTGAGTAACAAAATATTTGTTATAAACGCAAGGGAAATCAAAATCTGATTTGCTTCCTAAACAGGCCATGAAAAATATAACCGAGTAATGAAGGATTTCGGGGATTAATGGGAGAGATTCTTTGGACATGTTTGTTATAAAAGAGTTTCATTGGAGGCAGAGAAAGAAAAAAAAGGGACGGAAAAGGTTTTGGGAGGAACAGAGAAATCACAAGAGGTGTACAAAAAAGTTACAGTGAGAAAGTTTCTGCTGGTGAAGAACAGTCA
Source organism: Papaver somniferum (assembly GCF_003573695.1). Classification (NCBI taxonomy): domain Eukaryota; kingdom Viridiplantae; phylum Streptophyta; class Magnoliopsida; order Ranunculales; family Papaveraceae; genus Papaver; species Papaver somniferum. Next base: position 201,032,889 of record NC_039366.1, on the reverse strand, counting down.
GTCCAAGACAGACGTTTTCCAACAGCGTCTGCAACGCTCAGCTGTGCGTCGCATCAACCAGACAACAGCAGTTCATTCCTGTCGTTGTTTTATCAGTAGTTTGTAACGATTGTATGCGTTGCAAACAGTGTTGTAAACCAATTTTTCTCCATTTTCTCTTAATTGTAAACAACTTTTGAGTATCAATGAATCAATTTGAGAGGTATTTCACCATGATGAGCTAAACCCATTCTCTGGGGCAACGGAGGAAACTTTTCGGCCAATGAAAAAGGGGTAATTTCTATTTAATTATTTATGCAATTTATTATATTTAATTATTTGCCTTGAATAAATAGTTTCACAAGGATTTTTATCAAGTAATTGTTATTTTGATTGATGGGATATGCTTAACTTAGTGTTCTTGATATCCCATGCTTTTAACTTACATTTATTCTTTTATAAAATCCATATTTGCAATAATTAAAATTATTTAAACGAAAAAAAATTGCATAATAATATTAGAAATACCATTTTAAATTGGTAGAGAAAAGTGGAATCCTTAGCCCTATTTTATCCATAAAGACTTCAATCACTTTGTTATTTTCTTTACAATTTAATTAAATCTAAAAAAAAAAAAGTTACCTTCACAAGTTCGAAAGAACCTCTTTTACCACTATCTACAACAACATTTGAAAAGACATCAATTTTTGGCGCCGCCGACGCGGACCTGTGCTTAGGTAGAATATTTTTTTAGGTTTATTATTTTTTTTTTAAAATTGTTTGTTCCTTTTTACGTTTCTTTTTGTCTTGATTTTGCAGGTTTGAAGTGAAAGCTAAGGACTTGGAGAGGAAAAGCTTAAAGCTTAAAGCGAAAAGAGAAAAAGAAGAAAAAAAGAAGACAAATAAAATTTTTTAGGATTTAATTTTTAATTTTTTTTTTATTATTATTATTTTTAATTTTTTTAGAGTGTGTGAGGAATTTTTGTATTGTTATTATTTTTATTTTTTTTTCCTTTTTGAACTCTTGGACTGGACTTTAATTTTTTTAAACCCTACGGAAGGGTACTTTTAAATAAAAATTGTGTGCAGGGAAGGACGGTGATTACGATATCACCTCGGCCCCTCGGGTTCGCACACGACATAGGAGTCGTGGCCTGAGTCGACGACAACGGTTCTTCGCCCGTCTGGTACGGGAGGTAAGTCCATCGAAACACTCGCGAATCCCCTGTAAGCGAGTTACTGGATTCCTTAAGGTGTTCATTGTTTGAGGACGAATTTGGACTGCATTTAATTTTCCTAGTAAAGGGCAAGGCCTGGCCTAAACAAGATAAGGGTTTGGATTTCATCACCACTCCCTTCTTGCCCGCTTTAGGAAAACAAAACCTAACGCGAACCCAAACCTTAAAATTTGATTAGAAAGAGACCTATAGGGTATCGAGCTTATTAGGAAATTTTTTCGAGGAATATTGGTTATTCTTTTAGCATACTTCGAAGTTCATGACGGTCTCTGAGAGTTGAATGCGTGATTGCGCCGCCTTGCGGTGAGGCCTTGGGTATCAAAGCTCTTAAGCTTCCCTCGCCTCGATTCAACTTACTTTGACTCGGATTGATTCCAGAGGGGTTTGCTTAAATTGTAACGAATTCCCCTTCGAGAAATAGAAGCTAGTCTAGAAACAATCTAAGTGAACCATCATGCTTGTTGTTTGCTAGAAATCTTTAGGTTTGCTGTGGTAAAGTCGAGTCAGCCTGTTGTGTGATTGCTAGAACCTTCCTGTTAGGATTTTTATTCATTTTTGATTTTTTTTAGTGTATGCCCGATTTTGTTAATAGGGCTTGTAAAAGAGATACTCTAGGTCGATTGATTAGCGAAAAACCTAGTAGTTCTTCTAATATAAACAGGGAGCTCGAAGATTGTTCTTTTGAGAGCCCTGTTTTTGGAAACTTCAGTTTTGAGAATTTATCTCTGAGTGAGAGGAGTACCCCTAGTACTCCAATTGTGCCAAAGATGGCAACTTTGAAAGATTTGTTAAACCCAGTTAGGACCTCTCGTCAATCTTGTATCAAGTTAGCTGAAACTGAGGCAACTTATGAACTGAAACCTGGGACCTTGCATATGCTCCCAATTTTTTTAGGAAAAGAAAATGAAAACCCCTATTTTCATATTAGGGAATTTGAGGAAATTTGTAGTACTCTACGAATTAAAAACCTAGATGATGATGCTCTGAAACTTAGGTTATTTCCCTTTTCCTTAAAAGATAAAGCCAAAGCATGGCTATACAGTTTGGCTTCTGAGTCAATTGAAACCTATGACCAACTTACTTCTGCCTTTATACAGAAGTTTTTCCCAAGACACAAAACGTCGTCTGTTAGGACACAAATATGTACTTTTGCTCAACAAGAAGGAGAATCCTTATATAGGTATTTAGAAAGGTTCATTGACTTAATATCTCAGTGTCCTCATCATGGTTTAGAGAAGGTCAGGTTAGTTCAGATCCTCTACGAGGGTTTAGATTATTCAACAACAACCATGGTTGAGTCCTTATGCACAGGTGGGTTTGAGAATAAAACCGTTGATGAAGCGATGACATTTTTGAATGAAATCGCTGATAAGACCCAACAATGGGAACATAGTAGGGAACCCAAGAAAACAATTCTTCCGAGTAGAGGAAATGTCAATAGGGTAGAAGGATCTTATGAGTCAGACGCTAAAATAGCTTCCATATCCAAAAGGTTAGAAGCCTTAGAATTAGGTCATTCTAGTGGTAGTAGTGGAAGAATAGAGCCTTTTTGGGAAGGCCATGTGATTGAAGAGCAAGCCAATGCTCTCTATAACAACACTAGATTTGATAATCGACAGAAGTCTGACCCATATTCAGAAACCTATAACCCTGGATGGAGAAACCACCCCAACCTTTCTTGGTCTAAGGGCCAGAATCAAGGTCAGTCTAGTAACTCTCAGGTTTCCCCAGGTTTTGGATATACTAAGAATCCTTCAGTTCCGGCACAGTTTCAGAACCCTTCAGACAAGAAGATTATGAGTTTAGAAGAGTCTCTTGCTTTATTGACTCGTAATACTATGGAGTTTCAACAATCCGTTGCTCAAGGTTTAGACGATAATAAGAGAAGAGGTCAAGCTAACTCTCAGGCTATTTCCGAGTTGAAAACCCAGGTTAGTCAGATAAACGAGACTTTGAGAGAAAAAGGCAAGTTTCCTAGTCAGACTCATCCTAATCCTAGAGGAGTTTATGAAATAGGAGGAAGATCATCTGAACATGTGAATGCTATTATAACCCTTAGGAGTGGGAAGAAAGTTGACAACAAGGTTGCCATGCCTGATAGTGAACATGATGTAGTTCACCCTGCTGAACCAGAAGAGACTGATAGAGCCTCTAAAGAGACCAATGAGGGTCCTGTTAAGCCTGACTTCGTTCCCAGAGCCCCATTTCCCCGGCTATTAGCACCAACGAAAAATGAATCCAACTTCAATGACATAATGGAGGTTTTCAAGAAAGTTACTATAAACCTTCCGTTACTAGAGGCAATTAGGAAACTACCGGCTTATTCCAAGTTCCTCAATGATATGTGTACGCGAAAGCGAAATCTTAGTGTCCCTAAAAATGCCTTTCTAGCTTGTCATGTAAGTTCGATTATTCAGAACACCACTCCTAAATATAAAGACCCAGGTTCACATACCATTGCTTGCACGATGGGAAAATACCGGGTAGAAAGAGCTTTACTTGACTTAGGAGCAAGTGTGAATTTATTACCATACCATGTGTACTTAAAGCTAGGACTTGGAGAATTAAAACCTACCAAGATAACACTCCAGTTAGCTGATAGGTCTGTTAAAATCCCTCATGGTGTGATAGAGGATGTTCTTATTGAGGTCGACAAGTTTATTTATCCTGTGGATTTCGTTGTCCTAGATACCCAACATGTCCCTGACCCAGAGAACCAGATACCGGTGATTTTAGGTCGCCCATTTTTGGCTACGTCTAATGCAATTATAAATTGTCGAAATGGTATCATGAACTTATCTTTTGGTAATATGACTATTGAGCTGAATATTTTTAATGTGAACAAGCTACATTCTGAGCTAGATAACACATATATTGAATAAGTGAACATGATAGGAACCTTAGATCAGGAGGCATTACCAAACATCGTATCGGATGATCCATTAGAGAGTTTTCTATCCCATTTGAGCCTGGATTTCGACAAGGATAGTAACATCGAACGAGTAAATGCTATGTTGAAGTCTTTCCATGTGATTATAGTTTCCGATTTGGACAGTGATCAGAATATTAGGCAAGAAACCGTGTTTCAAGAAAATAAGGAAACTTTAGAGTGGACCATAGCGGATATGAAGCAAGCTGAAGATAAACCACCTGATTACAACTTAGGGAAAGCAATAGAACTTTTTCAAGAACCAGATAATCTAGAAATTAGGAGTATTGTGACTAGTCTATGTAGAGACAACCAGAATCCTAAGTTTGGGGGTGGAGAACTAGAAGAATCTCTTGAGTATTTTAAGGACTGGGAAGATCCGGAAATTCAAGAAATAATTAAAGGCTTGTCTAAGGGTGGAGAACTAGAAGAATCTCTTGAGTATTTTAAGGACTGGGAAGATCCGGAAATTCAAGCAATAATTAAAGGCTTGTCTAAGGGTAGTGATGATTCTTGTGATCGTCAAGTATCCCTAAGTCGAGTCCCTAACTTGGGACTCGAACCTTGTACGTCTGAGATACTACTAGAGTCTGTTCAGATTCCGCAACTCGATCCTCCTTATACTGTCCAGGAGGTAACCCAGGTATTAGAGACCCATTTTGCGGATGACTCTAGTTATCGAGACACACATATGAAGCTCAATCATGCAAACCCAGTTGTCTTGAAAGAAATCTTAGATGAGGACGTACTCGTTCTGTTCATTTTTCTAATCCAGTGCAGTTTTCTCATCCTCGTGTTAGCTCTATTTGGTCTTATGGACCCACAATTGTTCCGACTATTGGTATACGACTTCGAAAGGTGAAAATTATTTGAGAGGTACTTGATGTCTAGCTAATGACTATAAATTTAGCATTTACTGGGAGGCTCCCTCACTCATGTGATTCGGTAATATCCTTCCTTATTTCTTTCCCTCCAGTGGTATCGATTTCCCCTTGTTCATGCTTTTAATTTCATCTTTAGAACATTGAGGACAATGTTAGATTTAAGTTTGGGGGTGGGGAAGAAACTTTTTGTAATAAATAAACTCTAGAGCCTAGAAATTTATGCTTAATTAAGGAGGGCACTAACCAATCTAAGTGAATGGAAGCATTTTGGTTATAGGAGTTGAGGAACCAATCTGATTAGATGGGAACATCTAAAGAGTCTATTCATAAAAGCACAGAGCTCAGGTGTTAGAAAAACATGGTAGTTTCGCCATATCCTCGTGATGGAAACATCGAAAGAATCCTAATCCTTCTGTTTATATATTTTTTTTAAGTGATTTGGTGGGGCACACGATTCAAGTTGTTACCAATGCGGGTGTAATAGAGTGACTGAGTACCTTTCAACAAAAAAAAAAAAAGACAAGACCAATAGACCAATCGGAATAAATACTAACACTTGGATAGCAATATATGTGTGTTCTCCCTGTCTCCGTCGCCTAAACAAGCGTGGAATGCAGGATCCACGGGAATTACCATGTAATCTGCTGATAAGAAGCATGCGCTTGGATCCACAAGATATAATCATGTTGTTAGTTCTTAAATAAATGTGTGTTCAATAAAGTCGACCACTGGAATCCTTGTATATGCCAGTGTGTTGACCTAGAGTTAAGATTATTAACCACTGGTCCCCTTGTATATGCCAGTGTGTTGATATTAGTCAGACCGGTATCTCAGTCGTTTAGGTTAGGTTCACCTTGGCAAAGGCCTTCAGACAGATATGGGAAACACCATCACTTTAAACCATCTATTTTTCTTTATCCATCTTCTTAATCTTTCCATGTGATTAGTTGACTCCGGTTTATGATGTCCAGAAACTATCTGAGTAGAGCTCTGTCACTTTATATGAATTTTTAGTATGCTTGAGTGTAAACTCGTGTACATCAATTGGAATTTCGCATCAGGGTTCTTCCTCCCATAATCAATAAGTATGCCAACTAAGGAGATTTTTTAGTGCCTTCCAAGGTTCCGTGTAGATAGCTAGGGTCTGGAGTAAAGGTTTTTTGGGTACACCTCTGGTAAACCCTCCGGAGACAACACTCCGCCACTAGGGACACCTAGTGGTTTAGCGGCTTGCTGCACGTGCTAAGTGTAGTCATTTTATTTTCTAGAATAAATTTGCTCGGGACTAGCAAATAATAAGTTTGGGGGTATTTGATAGACGCATTTATGTGTCTATTTTCATCCCTTTTGTGTATTTTGTTAGTACCCATTTGTGCTTATTGTGGTGTTTTTATGTTTGTTTAGGTGTTTTTTGGAGAAATACCCTTGTGTAGAAAGAGTTGCTCAATAAGTGATGTTTTGCACCCCGGAGAAAATTACCAAGAGCACCCCAGAAATATGTCGGAAAAGTCCCAGAAAAAGTGTTAAAGGCACCTTATAGAAATTACTAAAGACACCCATCTTTTGGATAAGGGCACCCCCAGGCACCCAGAGGATTAAGGGACCCGCGTTTTGGATTCAGGGCACCTCCCTTTCTTCTTCGTTTGAAAATGAATTTGGCGGGAAAATGCATGCAGACGCTGGCAGATTTTGGAGTTGAATTTTTGGACTGTTTTAACGAGATTCAATCGCTGGAAATGATTGGGATGGACTTAACATAGCATAACAGGCCTGGTACAATGAATTGGATCAACCGAATTGGGATGGATCGAGTCAAACAGAGTCGAACAGGGAAGAGAAATATTTTTGGAAACAGAGAGAATTTCGAGTTATTTTTTTGAAGATACTCGAGTAAAGAGTGAAGATATTGTACTTAGGATAATATTCATCGAATCTTAGAAGATTGAGTAACAAAATATTTGTTATAAACGCAAGGGAAATCAAAATCTGATTTGCTTCCTAAACAGGCCATGAAAAATATAACCGAGTAATGAAGGATTTCGGGGATTAATGGGAGAGATTCTTTGGACATGTTTGTTATAAAAGAGTTTCATTGGAGGCAGAGAAAGAAAAAAAAGGGACGGAAAAGGTTTTGGGAGGAACAGAGAAATCACAAGAGGTGTACAAAAAAGTTACAGTGAGAAAGTTTCTGCTGGTGAAGAACAGTCAGTCCAAGACAGACGTTTTCCAACAGCGTCTGCAACGCTCAGCTGTGCGTCGCATCAACCAGACAACAGCAGTTCATTCCTGTCGTTGTTTTATCAGTAGTTTGTAACGATTGTATGCGTTGCAAACAGTGTTGTAAACCAATTTTTCTCCATTTTCTCTTAATTGTAAACAACTTTTGAGTATCAATGAATCAATTTGAGAGGTATTTCACCATGATGAGCTAAACCCATTCTCTGGGGCAACAGAGGAAACTTTTCGGCCAATGAAAAAGGGGTAATTTCTATTTAATTATTTATGCAATTTATTATATTTAATTATTTGCCTTGAATAAATAGTTTCACAAGGATTTTTATCAAGTAATTGTTATTTTGATTGATGGGATATGCTTAACTTAGTGTTCTTGATATCCCATGCTTTTAACTTACATTTATTCTTTTATAAAATCCATATTTGCAATAATTAAAATTATTTAAACGAAAAAAAATTGCATAATATTATTAGAAATACCATTTTAAATTGGTAGAGAAAAGTGGAATCCTTAGCCCTATTTTCTCCATAAAGACTTCAATCACTTTGTTATTTTCTTTACAATTTAATTAAATCTAAAAAAAAAAAGTTACCTTCAAAAGCTCGAAAGAACCTCTTTTACCACTATCTACAACAACATTTGAAAACACATCACAGGCTTCGTTAGATGTCGGAACTCTATGATCAATACCAAATCATGAAACAGAAAGACTCCCCTTTGTTAGAAAATTTTCAGAAAAATATTTCATGCACAAATTACATGTCTAGAGGCTTGAGAGTCGAAAAAAGCTTGCATTTTGGATGCATTGACTCAAGGAAGTCCAGTGACTTCGTTAGAAGTCGAAAACCTTTTTTCAAAAGCAAACAATAAACTAGATAAATTCATTTTTATTAAAAAATTTTCTAAAAAATGACTGTGGTAAACAATAATACATTTAAAGGCTCTACATGTTATCCAAATTGCATTTTTACGTATGTTGATTCCAAAAATAAAGAGGGAAGTCATCCTTTACATTGAAAATAAGAATGAAACACCAATCGCTAAGCGTCCAAATCCTAAAAAAATTCCTGTATACTTTGGGGAACTTAAAGACAGAGGTAACAGAAAAAGAATGAGGTCATTCCCACTTCGTATGAAGAAGTTATGAGAAAAATAGTCGAAAAAGAGATTACACAAAACCTTGGGGGACAAAGAGGGTTATATAAGTAGACAATATTTATAATAAGGGTTATTTTGAGTTTGGTGCCTATAAAATGGCACACCTTTTCCTTTGGTGCCTAACTTTGTCAGAATTTGAGTTTGGTGTGGGTCCCAACAAGGCAGTTGACTTAACGGATGACTAGTGGACCGTTCACAAGCTGTGTTGGAGCACAACTTGTTGCTCGCCCCCCCGCCAAATTTTGTAAATAAATATGTGTCTTTGTGAATAATTTTTTAAACAATCATTATTTAATTTAACTAGTTCAGTAACACGGACCACGGTAGGGAAATCTGTCTAGATCATTTTCCAAACACGTTACGAGCTTTCAAGAGAAATAAGGCTGACTTATCTGACTGCCATGATAACTATGGATTTACATAAAATGGAAACAAATTTAATTAATAAAATAATGATTAATTTGAAAAATGAATAGGGTCATTTGCATGAATTCATTTGTTCAATACAATAATGGTTAGTTTGAAGGTTTAAGGAAACGATTATTGGGGTTTACATGAGAGATAGATTTTGGATGATTTACCGGTAAACAATGAAGGGAGCTATGCATATACTTTTGATTTAATTTTGTGTAAATAGGTGCTCATATGATAAAATAACAGTAGCTCAGTGTATGATTTGAGATTAGCAATGAAAGAAGATGGCGATGGTATTAAGAGTGGAACCTAAAACCTCGTGAATGAAAATCAACAACTCTCATTTCTCAAACATGGAGTATGTAGAAGATAAGGCGCAGTTAGTGAATAAAACGGAGTTTAGAATTTTATTAGACATTTCACATTTTTAACTCAAAATTGGATGGTCAACACGGTCAATCAACGCCAATTCGTTGACTGGGCACCAAACTCAGATTTTAACAAAGTTAGGCACCAAACGCAAAAGTGTACCATTTTATAGGCACCAAACTCAAAATATCCCTTCAAATAATGAACTTTTAATCTCTTAAAAAGGTCCTTAATTACCTATAATGAAACATGGAAAGAAGGAGATAAGGTTTGCAATCGTTAATAACCTTTCAACGATTTTAGGATCTTCTGTAAGCTAGATAATCATTGCAAAATTTGAATAAAATATCATAAACACAAATTACTCAAGGAAGTCCACAGGCTTCGCTAGATGTCGGAACTCTATGATCAAGAACAAATCATGAAACGGAAAGACTCCCATTTTATACAAAATGTTCAGAAAAAATATTTCCTTCACAAATTACATGTCTAGAGGCTTGAGAGTCGAAAAAAGCTTGCATTTTGGATGCATTGACTCAAGGAAGTCCAGTGACTTCGTTAGAAGTCGAAATCCTTTTTTAAGACAAACTAAAAACTTGATGAACTTAGTTTTATTATAAAATTTTCTAAAAAATGATTGCGGTAAAAAATAATACATTTAAAGGCTCTACATTTTATGCAAATTGCATTTCTACGTATGCTGATTCCAAAAATAAAGAGGGAAGTCATACTTTACATTGAAAATAAGGATGAACCACCAATTGCTAAGCGTCCAAATCCTAAACAATTTCCTGTATACTGTGGAGAACTGAAAGAGAGAGGTAACAGAAAAAGAATGAGGTCATTCCCACTTCATATGAAGAAGTTATGAGCAAAATAGACGAAAAAGAGATTACACAAAACCTTGGGGGACAAAGAGAGTTATATAAGTATACAATATTTATAATAAGGGGTTTTTGAGTTTGGTGCCTATAAAATGGCACACCTTTGCCTTTGGTACCTACCTTTGTCGGAATTTGAGTTTGGTGTGGGTCCCAATCAAGCAGTTGACTTAACGGATGACCGGTGGACCGTTCACAAGCTGTGTTGGAGTACAACTTGTTGCTCGGCCCCCCGCCAACTTTTGTAAATAAATAAGTGTCTTCGTGAATAATTTTTAAAACAATCATTATTCAATTTAACTAGTTCACTAACACGGACCACAATAGGGAAATCTCTCTAGATCATTTTCCAAACACGTTACGAGCGTTCCAGAGAAATAAGGCTGACTTATCTGACTGCCATGATAACTATGGATTTACATAAAATGGAAACAATTTTAATTAATACAATAATGATTAATTTGAAAAATTAATAGGGTCATTTACATGGATTCATTTGTTCAATACAATAATGGTTAGTTTGAAGGTTTAAGGAAACGGTTATTGGGGTTTACATGAGAGATAGATTTTGGATTATTTACCGGTAAACAATGAAGGGAGCTATGCTTATAGTTTGGATTTAATTTTGTGTAAACAGGTGGTCAAATGAGAAAATAACAGTAGCTCAGTGTATGGTTTGAGATTAGAAATGAAAGGAGATGGCAATGGTATTAAAAGTGGAACCTAAAACCTCGTGAATGAAAATCAACAACTCTCATTTCTCAAACATGGAGTATGTAGAAGATAAGGCGCAGTTAGTGAATAAAACGGAGTTTAGAATTTTATTAGACATTTAACATTTTAAACTGTAAATTGGTTGGTCAACACGGTGTCAATCAACGCCAATTCGTTGACTGGGCACGAAACGCGAAAGTGTACCATTTTATAGGCACCAAACTCGAAATATCCCTTCTAATAATGAACTTCTAATCTTTTAAAAAGGTCATAGATTACCTATTATAAAACATGGAAAGAAGGAGATAAGGTTTCAACCGTTAATAACTTCTCAACGATTATGGGATCTTCTTTAAGCTAGATAATCATTCCAAAATTTGAATAAAATACCATAAACACAAATGACTCAAGGAAGTCCGCAGGCTTCGTTAGATGTCGAAACTCTATGATCAAGACCAAATCATGAAATAGAAAGACTCCTCTTTAATAGAAAATTTTCATAAAAAATATTTCCTGCACAAATTACATGTCTAGAGGCTTGAGAGTCGAAAAAAGCTTGCATTTTGGATGCATTGACTCAAGGAAGTCCAGTGACTTCGTTAGAAGTCGAAATCCTTTTTTTAAAACCAAACTATAAACTAGATAAACTCATTTTTATTATAAAATTTTCTAAAAAATGATTGTGGTAAAAAATAATACATTTAAGAGCTCTACATGTTATCCAAATTGCATTTCTGCGTATGTTGATTCCAAAAATAAAGAGGGAAGTCATCCCTTACATTGAAAATAAGGATGACACACCAATTGCTAAGCGTCGAAATCCTAAAAATTTTCCTGTAAACTTTGGGGAACTGAAAGACAGAGGTAACAGAAAAAGAATGAGGTCATTCCCACTTCGTATGAAGAAGTTATGAGCAAAATAGTCGAAAAAGAGATTCCACAAAACCTTGGGGGACAAAGAGAGTTATATAAGTAGACAATATTTATAATAAGGGGTATTTTTAGTTTGGTGCCTATAAAATGGCACACCTTTGCCTTTGGTACCTAACTTTGTCGGAATTTGAGTTTGGTGTTGGTCCCAACCAAGCAGGTTACTTAACGGATGACTGGTGGACCATTCACAAGCTGTGTTAGAGCACAACTTGTTGCTCTGCCCCCGCCAACTTTTGTAAATAAATATGTTTCTTTGTGAATAATTGTTTAAACAATCACTATTTAATTTAACTAGTTCACTAACACGGACAACGGTAGGGAAATCTCTCTAGATCATTTTCCAAACATGTTACGAGCGTTCCAGAGAAATAAGGCTGACTTATCTGACTGACATGATAACTATGGATTCACATAAAGTGAAAACAAATTTAATTAATGCAATAATGATTAATTTGAAAAATGAATAGGGTCATTTACATGGATTCATTTGTTCAATACAATAATGGTTAGTTTGAAGGTTTAAGGAAACGATTATTGGGGTTTACATGAGAGATATATTTTGGATGATTTACCCGTAAACAATGAAGGGAGCTATGCTTATACTTTGGATTTAATTTTTTGTAAACAGGTGGTCATATGAGAAAATAACAGTAGCTCAGTGTATGATTTGAGATTAGAAATGAAAGAAGATGGCAATGGTATTAAGAGTGGAACCTAAAACCTCGTGAATAAAAATCAACAACTCTCATTTCTCAAACATGGAGTATGTAGAAGATAAGGCGCAGTTAGTGAATGAAACAGAGTTTAGAATTTTATTAGACAGTTCACATTTTTAACTCTAAATTGGATGGTCAACACGGTCAATCAACGCCAATTCGTTGACTTGGCACCAAACTCAGATATTGACAAAGTTTGGCACCAAACGCGAAAGTGTACCATTTTATAGGCACCAAACTCGAAATATCCCTTCTAATAATGAACTTCTAAACTTTTAAAAAGGTCATAGATTACCTATAATAAAACATGTAAAGAAGGAGATAAGGTTTGCAACCGTTAATAACTTCTCAACGATTATGGGATCTTCTTTAAGCTAGATAATCATTGCAAAATTTGAATAAAATACCATAAACACAAATGACTCAAGGAAGTCCTCAGGCTTCGTTAGATGTCGGAACTCTATGATCAAGACCAAATCATGAAACAAAAAGACTCCCCTTTAATAGAAAATTTTCATAAAAAATATTTCCTGCACAAACTACATGTCTAGAGGCTTGAGAGTCGAAAAAAGCTTGCATTTTGGAAACATTGACTCAAGGAAGTCCAGTGACTTCGTTAGAAGTCAAAATCACTTTTTTAATACCAAACTATAAACTAGATAAACTCATTTTTATTATAAATTTTCTTAAAAATGATTGTGGTAAAAAATAATACATTTAAAAGCTCTACATGTTATCCAAATGGCAATTCTACGTATGTTGATTCCAAAAATAAAAAGGGAAGTCATCTTTTACATTGAAAATAAGGATGAAACACCAATTGTTAAGCGTACAAAACCTAAATTGTTTTCATGTATACTGTGGGGAACTGAAAGAGAGAGGTAACAGAAAAAGAATGAGGTCATTCCCACTTCGTATGAAGAAGTTATGAGAAAAATAGTCGAAAAAGAGATTACACAAAACCTTGGGGGACAAAGAGAGTTATATAAGTAGACAATATTTATAATAAGGGGTATTTTGAGTTTGGTGCCTATAAAATGGCACACCCTTGCCTTTGGTACCTAACTTTGTCGGAATTTAGGTTTGGTGTGGGTCCCAATCAAGCAGTTGACTTAACGGATGACTGGTGGACCGTTCATAAGCTGTGTTGGAGCACAACTTGTTGCTCGGCCCCCTGCCAACTTTTGTAAATAAATACGTGTCTTTGTGAATAATTGTTTAAATAATCATTATTTAATTTAACTAGTTCACTAACACGGACCACGGTAGGGAAATCTCTCTAGATCATTTTCCAAACACGTTACAAGCGTTCCAGAGAAATAAGGCTGACTTATCTGACTGCCATGATAACTATGGATTTACATAAAGTGGAACCAAATTTAATTAATGCAATAATGATTAATTTGAAAAATGAATAGGGTCATTTACATGGATTCATTTGTTCAATACAAAAATGGTTAGTTTGAAGGTTTAAGGAAACGATTATTTGGGTTTACATGAGAGATAGATTTTGGATGATTTACCGGTAAAAAATGAAGGGAGCTATGCTTATACTTTGGATTTAATTTTTTGTAAACAGGTGGTCATATGAGAAAATAAAAGTAGCTCAGTGTATGATTTTATATTAGCAATGAAAGAAGATGGCAATGGTATTGAGAGTGGAACCTAAAACCTCGTGAATGAAAATCAACAACTCTCATTTCTCAAACATGGAGTATGTAGAAGATAAGGCGCAGTTAGTGAATAAAACGGAGTTTAGAATTTTATTATACATTTCACATTTTTAACTCTAAATTGGATGGTCAACACGGTCAATCAATGCCAATTCGTTGATTGGGCATCAAACTCAGATATTGACAAAGTTAGGCACCAAACGCGAAAGTGTACTATTTTATAGGCACCAAACTCGAAATATCCCTTATAATAATGAACTTCTAATCTTTCAAAAAGGTCATAGATTACCTATAATAAAACATGGAAAAAAGGAGATAAGGTTTGCAACCGTTAATAACTTCTCAACGATTATGGGATCTTCTTTAAGCTAGATAATCATTGCAAAATTTGAATAAAATACCATAAACACAAATGACTCAAGGAAGTCCGCAGACTTCGTTAGATGTCGGAACTCTATGATCAAGACCAAATAATGAAACAGAAATACTCCCCTTTAATAGAAAATTTTCAGAAAAAATATTCCCTGCATAAATTACATGTCTAGAGGCTTGAGAGTCGAAAAAAGCTTGCATTTTGGATGCATTGACTCAAGGAAGTCCAGTGACTTCGTTAGAAGTCGAAATCCTCTTTTTAAAACCAAACTATAAACTAGATAAACTCATTTTTATTATAAAATTTTATAAAAAATGATTGTGGTAAAAAATAATACATTTAAAGGCTCTACATGTTATCCAAATTGCATTTCTACGTATGTTGATCCCAAAAATAAAGAGGGAAGTCATCCCTTACATTGAAAATAAGGATGAAACACCAATTGCTAAGCGTAAAAATCCTTAAAAATTTCCTGTATACTGTGGGAAACTGAAAGACAGAGGTAATAGAAAAGAATGAGGTCATTCCCACTTTGTATGAAGAAGTTATGAGCAAAATAGTCGAAAAAGAGATTACATAAACCCTTGGGGGACAAAGAGAGTTATATATGTAGAAAATATTTATAATAAGGGGTATTTTGAGTTTGTTGCCTATAAAATGGCACACCTTTGCCTTTGGTACCTAACTTTGTCGGAATTTGAGTTTAGTGTGGGTCCCAATCAAGCAATTGACTTAACGGATGTAGTGGACCGTTCACAAGTTGTGTTGGAGCGCAAACTGTTGCTCACCCCCCCC